>NC_133652.1:277593149-277813337 GCF_009905375.1 Apium graveolens | reverse complement strand
TTAATTCTTCACACAAATTCTAATAGATTCTTCAGAACTAATCATTAGAACGTTCAACGGAACTTGTCCTCAGAATTTATGCAATCTGACACATAAACTGTTCATCTAAAATAACATAGATCACCACAGTAATTTTCATCATTCATATGGAGTGTTTAGTGTGTGCATTAAGCTAAATATCAGACAAAGAGTAAAGTCTGATTCACTTCAGTACATCTTAGAAATAAGGCATAACTAAAACTTTACTAAAAATCTGTCATTATTCTGAAGCCTACTATTGAATGAGTTCATGCTTGAGTCCACCTCAACTGTTTTGTGCTAATTTTGTGCATCTTTTTAAATTCCAGTTTACAGTGGCTTCTCAGTGTAAGTGAGTCACGACTGCTTATCAGAATTTATGCTATTATCAGTATTTCTCCAGTAATCATAGAGTGTGAAAAGTCACCAAGAAAATATTTTGCTTTTCTGATGCATATTACTTAATACCAGCAATGCACTTGGGTCGTCCCTTCCACATTTTTACTCTAGACCTCAAAGGAGTACCTGATTTTTATTTCTTTTTCTTTTCCTTTTTCTTTGATAAGTGAGGTTTATCAGCACTTAGTACATTCAGCAGATTTACTAACATCAGAACTTAACAATGAGAAGCATTATTCTAGTTTTTGACTTAGTAATAAGATAGACAAGTAAACTTAACTAAGCTCAATATCAGAATTTGCTTGTGTCAATGGATTTCCACATAAATAATTACTTCTAACATGGGATCTCTAGTATATTGAAGACTACTAGGTCAGCATCTAGCACAGGTATCCTCATAGGATAGAATAGTTACATAAACAGACATATCACTATCAGAGTTTAGAAAGTCACATCAGACAACAGTCAGTACTTAAGCAATTTTCAATTAAGCACAGAATACACAAAGAGAGTAATTTCTGTAAATACTGATCATAAAGTCTGATGCATCAGAACAAAACTAAGCAGATTTAGAGAAAAACCTGAAACCATTCCAAGTTCATTTACCAATCTTGTAAAAGTAGCTTCACACAGTGGTTTTGTGAAGATATCTGCTAGTTGTTGATCTGTTGGAACAAAGTGCAATTCCACTGTACCTTCATCCACATGTTCCCTTATGAAGTGGTACCTGATATGATGTGCTTTGTCATTGAGTGTTGAACTGGATTACCTGTCATAGCAATAGCACTTTGATTATCACAGTAAATAGGGATTTTAAATATGTTAACCCATAATCCAGTAACTGATTCTTCATCCAAAGAATCTGTGCACAACAGCTTCCTGCAGCAATGTACTCTGCTTCTGCAGTTGATGTGGAAATTGACTTTTGTTTCTTGCTAAACCAAGAAACCAATCTGCCTCCAAGAAATTGGCAGCTTCCACTTGTGCTTTTCCTGTCAATTTTGCAACCTGCAAAATCTGCATCTGAGTAACCTATTAGTTTAAAATCTGATTCTCTGGGATACCACAATCCCAGATCAGCTGTTCCTTTAAGATACTTGAAAATTCTTTCACAGCTGTTAAGTGAGGTTCTCTTGGATCTGCTTGAAATCTTGCACAAAGACAGGTAGCATACATGATATCAGGTCTACTAGCAGTTAGATAGAGTAGAGAGCCAATCATACCTCTGTAATCAGTAATATCTACTGATTTACCAGTATCCTTGTCCAGTTTTGTTGCAGTGGCCATGGGAGTGGATGCACTTGAACAATCTTGCATTCCAAATTTCTTCAGCAAATTTCTGGTGTACTTAGTTTGACAAATAAAAGTGCCTTCTTCATTCTGCTTGACTTGAAGGCCCAGAAAATAGCTAAGTTCCCCCATCATACTCATTTATATCTTGACTGCATCAGTTTGGCAAACTTCTTGCAAAGTCTGTCATTTGTAGAACCAAAAATGATATCATCAACATAAATCTGGACCAGAAGTAAGTCCTTTCCATGGTTGAGGTAGAACAGTGTTTTGTCTATTGTTCCTCTGTTAAATCCACTTTCCAGAAGAAACTGAGTTAAAGTCTCATACCATGCTCTTGGAGCTTGCTTAAGTCCATAAAGTGCTTTCAAGCCTGTAGACATAATCTGGATATTTGGAATCTACAAAGCCTGGAGGTTGTTCAACATATACTTCTTCCTCCAATTCTCCATTGAGAAAAGCACTTTTCACATCCATTTGAAAGACAGTAAACTTTTTGTGAGCAGCATAAGCCAAAAATATCCTTATGGCTTCCAATCTAGCAACTGGTGCAAATGTTTCATCATAATCAATTCCCTCCTGTTGAGAATATCCTTTTGCAACGCCTTGCCTTATTCCTTGTAATTATGCCATCACTATCAGTTTTGTTTCTGAATACCCATTTTGTACCAACATCTATCTGTTTTTGGTCTTGGCACTAGGGTCCAGACTTTGTTTCTTTCAAATTCATTTAACTCTTCCTGCATTGCTTGCACCCAATCAGCATCTTGAAGAGCTTCTTCACTTTCTTTGGCTCAGTCTGAGAAAGAAAAGAATTGTAAAGACATTCACTTGAAGTAGCTGTTCTAGTTCTGACACCTGCATCAGGATTTCCAATTATCAAATCAGGTGTATGTGATTTAGTCCACTTCCTTGCAGATGGAAGGTTTCTCTAGAACTGATGCTCCCCCATGATCCATGCTGTCTTCATTAACATTTTCTGATGCTCCCCCTGAAACTATGCTCTCTGAGTTGGATTCTTCAGAATTTAGATTTTCAGAACTATCAGAACTTGGCTTATCAGAACTTGACGAATCAGAACTTGAAGAGCCAGATGTATGTTCTGATGCTTCTTGAGATGTGGTTAGATCTTGAGTATGCTCCCCCTGCATAGGTGCATCTTCCTTTGGCGCAGTCACCACAGTTTCAATAACATCAGAGTTTAATCCATCAGAGTTTGCAGTATCAGGATTTACAGAATCAGAATTTTAACTTCATTTCAAATCTCAGCTGATCATGATCATAAATCTTCAAGTCCAGGAATCTTCTTATCATCAAAAGAGACATTGATAGATTCCATGACAAAGTTATAGACTCTGAAGGCTTTTGTGGAAAGTGGGTATCCAACAAAGATTCCTTCATCAGCTTTTAGATCAAATTTGGATAGCTGTTCAGGATGAGTCTTAAGAACAAAACACTTGCATCCAAATACATGAAAATACTTCAGATTTGGCTTCTTTTTCTTCACCATCTCATATGGTGTCTTTCCTTGCTTGTTAATGAGTGTTGCATTTGAGTAAAACAAGCAGTCTGCAGCTTCAGCCCAGAAATAGGTTGGAAGCTTTGCTTCATCAAGCATTGTACGTGCAGCTTCAATGAGAGTTCTATTCTTCCTTTCAACAACTCCATTTTGCTGTGGAGTTCCAGGAGCGAGAATTCCTGTTGATTCCATGGTTTTTGCAGAACTCTTCCATTATCAAATTCTTGAACTCAGTACCATTATCACTTCTTATTATCTTCACTGAGTCTTTGACCAATTTATCCAGTTGTTGACTGATCAATCAAGATATGCAGTTTCACTTTTTGTGTGCAAGAAATACACCCATGTGTATCTGGTGAACTCATCCACTATGACCATAGCATATTTCTTCTTTGCAATAGACATGACATTTACTGGACCAAATAATCAACATGTAGAGGTGATAAGGCTCAAGAATTGATGATTCAGTCTTGCTCTTAATGAGGATTTCCTTTGTTTAGCCTTCTGACAAGATCAGCAAAGGCCATCAGGAGCAAATACTGACTTTGGCAGTCCTCTCACAAGATCTTTCTTGACTAGTTCATTTATTGTTGAAATTTAAATGAGAGAGTTTCTTGTGCCAATTCCAGCCTTCTTCAATTGATGCTCTACTCATCAGACAGATTGCAGAACCATCAGTACTTGTTGAAAGCTTGGCTTCATAAATGTTACCATGCATGTATCCTTTCAGAACAACTTTGCCTGTAGATATACTTACAACTTCACAGTGTTCTTCAAGAAATCCAGATGATAACCTCTGTCACAGATTTGATGACACTCAGCAGATTGTGTTTAAGGTCCTGAGACCAGAGCTACTTCTTTAATGATGACATTCCCAAGAGTGATATTGCTATATCCTAATAGTTTTTCCAATATTGCCATCTCCATAAGAAACACTTGGGCAGCCTTTTCCACAAAGTTTGATAGTAGGGCTTTATTTCCAGTCATATGTCCTGAGCATCCACTGTCCAGAACTAGGATGTTTTTCTGTTGCCCTGCAATCACAAGACCACTAATTATTAGTTTAAGGATCCCAGACATGCTTGTGATCCTTTGTCCTTATTAAGTCTGTTAACATATGCAGCGGATTTTAGCATCAGAGTTTATGTTAACATTTTTCTTATCAGAATTACACTATCAGACTTTGAATCAGAACTTACACTAGAAGGAACAATGGTAACTTTCTTTAAAGAAGGTTTTATTTGATAATAATCTAGTACAAACTATGATATTCCTTACAAGTATAAATGGAATGTCCATAAATTACCACATATTAAAACAAGGATTGTGTGCTTATATCTAACAGACTGAACTACTAACTCCTGACTTTGAAGGTAAGGAGTTTACGTTCTTATTCTTCCTGTAAAAGAAGCCAGATGGTTAGAACTTCCACAGTTATGACACGTTTTCCTAGGAGCTTCAGGAACAGGCTTATATCATTAGCTTTTATTCACACCTTCCTTTCCATTCCTATTTTCCTAGGTAATTTTACCTTGTTTGCATTCTTAACATCTTTCAGCTTATGCTTAAGCTGCTTCTTAGTCATTAGCCTACTGTTTACTTCAGTTATCTTTTCCTGTTTTAGTTTGTCAGAAGTTAATTCCTTTTTAACTTCTTGATTTCTCATTATCAGACTTCACAGCTACAAACTTAACAAGGTTTTAGACTTTGGCTTTTGTTTAACAACTACAGGCTTAATATTACAGTTCCTTTATCATTCTTATCCTCTCCATAACCTAAGCCTTCTTTCCAGTTTTCACTACTTAACAAATTCTGAGTTGTTCTGCCAGAGTTAGTCCAAGTCCTGATAATCTCTCTTCCTTTTCTAACTCAGATTTTAGGATTGATCATTCATTTTATAGCACTTCATCCCTAAATAGAAAGCATCATCTCTATCTTTCTGAGTTTGATGGAACATGACTAACTCTTTTTCTAAATAATCATTCCTCTTTTTGCAAGCAAGATTTTCAGAAGTTAATCTTTCACATGTTAAAGTTTGATCTCTATAACTAATGAACATGGTTTTAAGAATCTTCTCAACTCATTAATATCATCAGTATGAAAGGCATAAGTAGTTTAAGGTACCTTTAATTCAGCGCTTCAGAACTGCTTTCAGCACTTGCCTTATTAGCATTTGCCATCAAGGCATAATTCTCCTCACTTTCAGAATCTGAGGTGTCTGTCCAGCTTTTCTTCTTTGTGACAAGAGCCTTGCCTTTGTCATCTCTTCACTTTCTGCATCAGGAGATATGGTGGCTTTCTCACCACAGTTGTATCATTTGACATTTGTATTATCTCCTCTGTCAGACTTTCCTCCTCTGCCCTCAGATTTTCTGAAATTCTTCTTATCCAGAACTTGTGCCTTTCTTGGAAAACTTCTTTCCCTTCCTGAACTTCCTGTATGCAATCTTGTAATTCCTTTCAACCATAAGAGCACACAGCTTCATCATCTCTTCATTAGCATCCGTCTCAGGCAAACTTTCAGATTCTGAGTCATCATCACTTTCAGAACTTGATGACTCAGTATCAGACTTTGTGAAGAAGAGTTTAACCCTTGTCTTTCCTTGAGGTAGCTGCCTTGGGGGATTCTTCTTCAGCCTTAAGAGCAACTGTCCTTGAACTTTCCTCCTTTCCTCTTGCTTCTTTGTTCCATCTCAAGTTCATGAGTCTTGAGCATTCCATAAATTTCATCAAGAGTTGTTTCATCAAGATTATAGTTGTCTCTTATTGTTGTTGCCTTCAAATCCCAGCATCAGGAAGAGCTAACAGAATTTAGGTTTGAATCTTCAAGATCATACTCCTTATTAACCAGTGACAAATCATTCAAGAGTTTGACAAATCTATCATATAAATCAGTCAATGACTCATTAGCCTTTGAGTCAAAGTGTTCATACTCTTGAGTGCGTATTGTCTTCCTGTTCTTCTTAATCATATCCGTTCCCTGACATCTTGTTTCCAAGGCATCCCATATATCCTTTGCAGTCTTGCAGTTTATTACCCTGTTTGACATTACATTATCAATAGCACTATGTAGTAAGTGTCGTACCTTAGCATCCTGAGCAATTGATGTGATATCTTTAGCAGTGTATCACTCTTCTCTTTTGGTACAGACTTGCTGCTTCACCTGCAACTGAAACATCGAGCTTGGTTGGTTTGTGAGGCCCTTCCTTGATTCTATCAAGATATTCTGGATCTGTAGCTTCCAGAAACATGGTCCATCCTCACCTTCCATATGGCATATTCAGATGGTCTCAATATGGGAACCTAATAGTCTCATATCGACTTTGAATTTGTGTTTTGGAGATTCTTCAGCTTTGTGGGCTTAGGTTGGAGTTTCCTTGCTTCAGACATGAGTGTGGTTTGGATCTTAAACTGTTTGTGGTGTTAACAGATAGGCACTGATACCACTTGTTATGTCACCCACACACTGTAGAGGGGGGGGGTGAATACAGTGTATAGCATAATCAAATCGAACTTTAATAACTCAAGTAACAAAGAAACAAACTTTAGTGAAACAATAAACTCTGTTATAGTATGGAACTGGTCTCGATCTCAGTGATGAACAAATATCACGAGAGCTGCTAGTGGTTACATGAATAATCTTCTCGATTGTGATAACAGTTATAGTGTAAACCCTAGTCGGTGTTATATACTACACAGTTACAAGATAATCCTAATGATATGGAATATAATTCTGCTTCCTAAAATATATCAATCAGATATCTTTTCTTCCAAGTATTCTATTCTTCAAGAATTCCATCTTCATGCATATCTCTTCTTATGTTTGTCTCGATCTTCTTTCCTTTAATCAGCTGCCTTCCTTATCTGAACGTCCTTCGGTACTTAAGTTCTGATATCCATCTTCTGATGATTATCTCCTGATAATATAAGTACTGATATCCTTAAGTCCTGACTTCCAGTAAGTACTGATTTATCCTGTTTAAGTAAGATCTGAAAACTAAACATAAATCACATTAGCCATGACATTATCAAATATATCTAACACATTTTATATAAGTTTAAATCGTATTTTTAATTTTTGTAAAATTACAAATTTTGAAAATTAAAAAAATATAAAAACAATATTTTAATCAAAATATAGGTTTTAAAAAAATGCAAGGCTAGGAGTCGAACCTGATCTTGGCAAAGGAAAGGAAAGAAGGGGAAGAGAAGGGCCTGTTATGCAATGAAGCCTAGTAATGTTTGGGTTGGGGAGCCTAATTGAAGTACATGACCCAAACTATAGAGACATCAAATAAAAATTAGGGCTCCTAAAGTTCATCAATCGCTGCGTGCGATTCACCTATTTCTTCTTCCTCTTTCAAGCGCACGCACAATGATTCACATTGCTCTTTTAGCATTAGCAGTTAGCTTTACCGGAGAATTCCTCCTAATCAAACTATTTACATCAAAAACCTCATGAGAAAGTCAAAAAGAAGGTGTTTTCCCCTCTCTCTCTCTTCCTCACTCACTCTCTCCCCTCTCTCTCCCACCTCTATCCCTACCTCTCTCGCGCTCTCTCTCTTCCCCCTCTCTATCTATCTCTATCTATCTATCTATCTATCTATTTATCTATCTATCTATATATCTATCTATCTTTCTCTATTTCTCTCTTCATAGTTTTAAAATTTTAAGTTGAATCTTTAATTTGTCTTTAATAGATAATGTTATTGATTAGTTATATCTCAATGTTTATATGTGTATGTAAAAGCTAATAATTGTATTGATTATTTGTTATTGCTACGTGTTTGATGTTTGTAGTTGCGTAATTGGAATAAGTAGAGTTGGATTATATGATTAGGTTGAACAACTTTCATAGTTATTATACTGGTTTCAACAGAGCTGAAGAGATCCTTATATTCCCTTTTCTCACAGTATGGGAGGATTCTGGACATTGTTGCTTTGAAGATGGTGAAACTCAGAGGACAGACTGGCTTGATTTTAGTGAAGTTACTACTGCTAGTAATGATGTTCGACAGATGGAGAATTTTCCTTTTTAACGGCAAGCCTATAGTAAACTTGAGCATGACAAGCTTTTAGTCATTTGAATTATGACATGGATGAATAATATAGAATTCTATAAAAAAGCATAGAAGGAAATTTTGCAAACAATAAGTGGTTGCTTGTGAACTCAGATTTAGGTCATCCCTTTATTGTTAGTGAAGGATAATTGTTTAAATGTCCTATCAATTTAATGAGCTGATCAAGTCTTATTCTTAGATGATATTCAGCACTAAAGCTATTAAAGATTCAAAGTTTCTTACTTCTTTTAACTAAATTATTCACCTACAGGCATACCGCGAGTTAATACACCGCCACCTTTGTCTAGTAGACCTGTGACCAGGAATGAAGGAGGCCTGATTGTTGCACAAAAGCCTCTTCACATTCCACCAAAACCTTGTTAATCCCTTTGATGATCCGTTGCAATCATGGACTAGATCTCCTACCAAGTCAAAAATGGAACCTGTATTAGCTAGGTGGTAGCTTATTCATCAGATCATCCAGGTACTAGTGGTCCTGCAATTGATGTATGCTTTTTCTCATTAGAAACTGAACAAGTGTCCTTTTCCTTTTTTGGTCTTTTTATGGAGTCGTTCTTTTCTTATGTTTACGACTTGTATGCACAAACTCCTGTCTTGAAAAAAATCACAGATCCTTCTTCAGGGATTCGCTGCAGCTTGCCCCAATGCCGGATTCATACAACCTGGATAGGGGATTGCTCCTTTCAATTCAAGCGATACAGGTACTTATTGTAAATTTTGTTTAAGAAGATAATAGTGATTTAAGTTTTTTACGTGATGATAATAATATGTTTAAAATTGCCTCAGTATTTTCTACATGTGCAAGCTGTATTTGACTACTTTTTTTTCTTCTGTTTCAGGATTTGTTAGAGAACAAGGGTCACACTGTTATTATGGGGATTGGTGATTACTTACCCCCTCGGTTTTCATCTCACTTTATTGTCTTTTATATGTGCTTGTTCTCATTAATTATTGTAATAATCTTATTTTTTCTAAAAATCTTTTAATTTTTTCCCAACTCAGCCCACTTTGACCCACGAAATGTAAGCAATTGCTTCGCCACGGCTTGATCGAAAAATTAAGTTCCTAATCGTATATTCTACAGGTACCAATTTCTACTTAATTACAGCAGTTGCTCCACTTTTTTGCTCAATTATTCATCATAATTAGTAGCTTTATATGAATATGTATAAATATTAACTATATTAATTGAAATTGTTTGATCACAGTAGCTTTGTGCTTGTGTGACTGTTCTAATCTATTCTAATGGATGCTAAAGAGTTTGCTATACCAAAGTATGCAACTCTTGCCAATATTCTTCCTGTTAATGCTGGTTTAGAAGAGGATGTTGTTCATCGTTTCGAGAAAGAGATCCACAGTTAGTATTACATCGGCCAGAACTAATGGATAATATTTATATTGTTTTAATTGGAGATGATAAAGTGATATTATGAAACCTTTGTCTTACTTCTGATTTGCAGGATTCACCAATTCGTGTATGAGCATAACAGTTTCTTACATTAAGGGCATTTGATGCCCACCAGTTGTAATAGCTCTAGCTGCAATTGTAATAGTATCTTTTGGCAGATCGAAGAACTAGTAATGAATTTAATAGTTAGTATGATGTTAGGGTTGTTGGATGTATTTTGTGGATGGAAACTTGTAATGGGGTTATTGGATGATGTTTTGGATGGCTAGTAGAAAAGTTGTTGAATGGTTATAGGATAATTTCATGGGCTTCTGTAATTATAAATATTATCTTGCAAAAATTTTAATAAAGCATTGCATTTGATATTTGTGTGTTATATTATAAAGTAATAGTAAGGTTTTTACCGGATATTATGGTGTTGCATTAGCTATATAAGCGTTGCTTTTAATTATGTTCTACTATCCTAAAAGTTGATAAAAGCGTTGCGTTACATACCAGTGGTATGGCATGTGGACCACTGCTGACATGGCATGTGGGCCCCACTACTTATGTGGCATTTTTAGTGGGGCCCACTACTGACGTGGTGCTTGTGTGGGGCCTATTGCTGACGTGGCATCCACGTGTCACATGCTTACGTGGCCTTAATATGATACCCACACACGGAGTCTTACATCTAGCTTATGTTAGAGCCAACGCTTTTTGGTATTGTATTGATGTATATACTAGTTGCATTACATCTATGAGGCAATGCTTATTGGTGTTGCTGTAGATCCCCAAAAAAGCATTGCATTAGGCCTCTATTGCCAACGGCCGCAGATGTAATGCCCCTTGGTGTTGCATTATTGAAAATGCAACGCTTTTTTGACATAAGGCAAGAACAAAGAGCATAGAATTTGAGCACTTATGGCGTAGTGCTTGGATCTTCACTTGATATTTTCATGTTGCATGGATCTTAAATTACATATCTGCATAACTAAGAAATGTTATTGCCAAATTAGTATGGTAATTCTGTGAATGTAGTAGAAAATATTTTAATAGAGTACAATCTAAGTAATATAATTAGTCTATTTGTCATGCATGATATAGGCCAACTTATATGGAGTCTCGTGGAGAACTGTATTTATTATTCTAACCTGTAAGACTAGAAAGTCATTGTTATGGATTAAAAACTAGGGTATATTAATTACTGTATTCATTATATAGGTTCGGGAGCTCAAGGCCTTTAATGGTTACTCTCGTGTATCGTAGCTTAACTCTGTTTTTACAAGATGCATACGTATCTTTGTGAATTAGAGAATCAAGCCAAAAATGTAGTTCTGATTTGTGGGGTGAGGGCCCTTATATAGATAATTAAATTCCTTGAATTGGACTAGAGTTAAGAGACTTTGTGGGCAAGTCTCTGAATTAGAATGGACTCTGGAGTCCTAGGAAGCAGGAAACTGATTCGTTATCCTTTTAGGTCCCTTGGAGGCTAATCTACAAAGATTTATGTTCTCATTGGGACTCATCTTAACAGCTGATTTCTGCCTTATTAATTAATTATGAAATTAATTAATATTCAGGGTTTTGGGCCCTTTCTAATTGGGCTTCATTGTGGACCGTATCGGGTCTAATTAATTTTAACATTAATAATATTCTTAGGCTAATTTAGGCCCCTATCAAGGGTCTTAGGCCTCTTCTAATGGGCTTAATTGCCATCCCAATGTTAATACAATTAATGCGATATTACGCAATCAAGGCTTATTTTATTCCCTATCATTTGCCCCCCAACTTCTGGGAAACCGTAAAAGATTTCGCAGAAGTTGAGTTCATTCGTTCCCTTACAGGGTATCGTTTTGGCGTGAGGTGTGGAGCGACCTACAATTTACAATGATTTTCTTTGTACAACGGCTTCAGGGTTATTTTTAGAACTTCCCTAATATTTTCTTACCCTTTTCCCTCTTTTTAGGAATTTTCTGGTATTTTTCAGGAATTTTCCCTTAATATCTGGCATTTTTTTCCTAATTTTCAAGAATATTCTAATACTCACAGATATTACTTCCTTAATATTTTAAAAATATTTTATCAAAATAAATTTTTGAAATTATTTTCAAATTTTCCCTAATTTTTCTTGGATTTTTCTGAAATTTTCAGCCCTTTTTCGAGCAGGATCCTAGTCGAAATTTCAACCTGGATCATAGTCGAATTTGGGACTGCTCCTGAGCCCTGGTTGAACAATTTCGGCTAGGATTCATGACCAGGATTTCGACCTGGATCCTAGTCGAGTTAACGACCTGGATCCTGGTCGAAATTTTGGCCGCAACATGATTCATGCTCGTGAAATTTCGACTAGGATTCACGACCAGGATTTCGACCTGGATCCTAGTCGATTTTACGACCTGGGTCTTGGTCAAAATTCATGCCACCTTTTGACTCCTGTTTGTGAAATTTTGCTCATCTTTAGGCTCCTATTCGAACTAATTCGTCCAGGATTCACGACCTAGATCTCGACTTTGATCCTGGTCTTTTTGGCTCTTCTTGTATTTGGGCTTTAATTCGGGCCTCTCGCATATCCAAATCCTCTTTGGATTTGGACCTCTATATTTCCAAATCCTATTTGGATTTGGGCTTTGATTCTTTGAATTTGGACCTTGACTTGGGCTTTACATTTCCAAATCCATTAAGAATCAAAGAAATTGTTAAGAATCTTCGAGGACATTCCGAATGGTTGGATCAATTAAAAAATGATTATAAAAAAATTAGAACATGAATATATCAAATAAATTTAAAAAATAGTACAATAGCTAAGGCAACACTAAATAACCTACTGCAATACCAGAAAGCAAATGCAACGTATAAAGTGCTACGTCATCACGTGGGCCCCACTTGTAACCATGTCAGCATGCCACATCAGCATTTTGGGCCCCACATGTGGGACCCACTAATGCCACAGTCAGCATGCCATGTCAACATTTATTAAATAATAAAATGTCTAATGCAACGCTATGACCTCTACTATTGCATGCTGCGCAACGCTAACAGTTATTAGCAATGGTAGTTTCAATGTACTGCAACGCTTTATTCACTGTGTTGTAATAAACTGAAAATTTTATAGATAATGCAACACTTTTTGTGTAATGCTACCTAAAACCATTGCCTATGTGCACTTATGGCGTAGTACCTTAAGAGATGTCAGGGATGTTCTATAGGATCGGTAATTTTATTGTAGTAGACTTTAGAATTTTGATGTTGCTTTTGTACATGATGGTATTTTGATTGACTTTATAATTTTTTGTTGGTTTGTTGGTTTCATTGTTGTAGGAGATAGACCGGGTTATTAATGATTATCAAATTATGTGATTTTGATTTTTTGGTCTTGTCTTTCTGTTTATTTGTCCAAATTTTGGTATTTTTGGGTGTTTATAAATGAAATGTGTACGTAAACGTACAAGGCATAAATATCAATTAATATATACAACCTGTTTATAACTGATGATGAAGATGCTAAACATATCAGATTTATTTAATGAACCAATGTTTAATCAAGCCTCTAACATCGGTTTTGTTTTACATGTGATGTAAAAAGGTAACTTTGACATCTGTTTCATATCCAAAAGCGATGTCAAAAGACAACTTTGACATCAATTTCTTTCTAAAATGATGTAAATACTGATTTATACTTTGTAAAATTAATTGTTAAAGTTCATACCTAGATCATATAAAAGTTATTTGGAAAAGAATGTAATGCAATTTTTGTTTAAAAATAAAGAAAATATATCAGACTGTAATCCAGAACCTATGTTAAAGATGTTCCCAGACATTAGTTCACAACCGATGTCATATGGGGGTATCTTTCTCTACACCCGCATAGACATCGGTCGGGAAACGTTTAACATTGGTTTCTAGCCAATGTCTATTAAAGTTTTTTTAGTAGTGTATAGAATACAATTAAATTATCATACAACTTATCCTCATGGTTATCAAAATGACTTAGTCTCGTTATGTACATGCATGTCTTGCACAATAAATATTCAGAAAGTAAACTTTAAATGCCTATATTTCATAACCAGAAAAAACCTACAGATCAACCGGAAAAAATTTCTAGATTCTGCAATAAAAAAACTGTTAAATTTGGCAGAAATAACTGATTCAATAATTTGCAGATTGAGCAATCAAAAATCTGATAAAATTATATTCAGGACTGAAGCGAAAGTCTGGAAATTCTACAGACAAAAAACTGTTAAAAAAATCTGCCAATATTTCAGCAAATATAATAATGCATGTGCAAAAATATTTCCGTCCAAATTCTGCATTCTGCTAAAAACTGCTCCAAATAATCTGATAAAGCAATACACATATTATATTCTTAAATCTGCAGATTAATAGATTTCAAACACATTACGACAAACACAAAGCAAAGTGTCTTCAAATTTATGAATGACCTAAATTATCTTACCATAGATTGTCTCTAGTTCAGTAAATCATCCCCGGGGTATAATGAATTTAAACTTAATAAAGCTAAACCTCAATATTTGAGAAAAAAGTCATCAACTAAAACACTATATTAAATGAAGTTACAATCGCATGCCCTGCCAATAACAGGTACAGTGGCAACATAAAAACAGTTTCAAACAGTAAATACTTCAGTCTCCAACATAGTAGTAATTTGAAAACGAAGCTGGACTAGTAGATTTGTGGTATTACTAATTTTTCTGACTTTCTTCACTCACTCTCCACGATCTAGATTTTTTCCGTGATGCAAGTTTAATTTTACAGGTCAAAACTCTTGGCCCTGATTTGTCCTCTTTTCTGATTCTCGAGTTCTGTCAAATAAAATTTTGCCTATACAATAGTTAAGCATAAAGACTAGTCTAACAAGTTGGCGTATGAAACATATTATTAAATGATTCCATAATTATTTCATCAACAATAGTTTTCTTAATTGTAGTGATACTACCTATAAAATGCATACTTATAATTTATTTCCAATAATATTCTAAATTTTTGATTCCTAATGCTTCCAAAAGGATCAACCTTTTCTAAGTCCAAAATCAAGAATTTACTGATTCCCTGGAAAATATTGCATCTCCCCTACAACTGCTAAGAACATCAGAAATACTTCTAATTAATGTTATTGTTAAGTAACCAATCGCTCTAAAACCTTAAGGTAGTAGAGGAAGGCCCGAACATGATCTTATACTCTTTAACACTCCCCCTCAATCGTACGATACTTTTCGCTACGATTGACAACAACAGGTACAACTAATACAAATATAAATATTAAAAAAATATTTAAATTAAATAAATGGGGGCGGGAGGACTCGAACACGAGTTCCTCCCTAAACTGAGATTTGATACCATGTTAAACTGTACATAATAATGATTTTATTATAATAAGACTTGTTCTCAATTATAATAGAAGAGAGACTTATATACCCAACAACCAAACTTAATGAAGTAAAATATTCTAATAAGGAAACATTATAATATGAAACTATCCAATAATACAATATCATTATATATATTAACACCCCCCCCAAACTCATGATATTGAATCGGGAGTTTCCAAATCAAGTGACGGAGCCACTTAACCAAACAAATCCAAAGCTGCAACACCAGATTCAAGAGCATTCAAACAAATCCAAAAAAAGAGTTACGAATCCAAACAAACAAAAAACTTCCAAATGAATCCAACACACAAAAAAAGAAACGCAGCAACAAAAGAGAAATCGTCCAAAGGCGCAACAACCCAAGAGAAAACAAAACAATCAAATTACCAAAGCAACAAATCTGCAACCACTGAAACAATACTATAGCTTCATTAAAAATAAGAAAATGCAATCAAATCACCAAAGCAATAAATCTGCAACCATCAAAAATAATATTAAAACTGCATGCAAAATTGAATCCAAATCCAAAACCAAACTCCATAATCAACCAAATACAAACTCCAGATAATTGAATCCAAGTCACCAAATTATATCTATTCGTCAACCAAATAAAAATTGTATCTCAATTTAAATTGTATCCAAATCGAATCAAATCTTGCGAAGGGCCAGTGTGCCTAGAACACTAGATAAACTAAACCAATGTGCCTTGAGCACCAAATAAATTAAATAATCTCTCGTAGGGCTAATGTGCTTAGAGCACCATATATACTAAACTAATGTGCCTAGACCACCAAATAACCTATACCAATCCCGTGAAGAACCAATGTGCCTACAACACCAGATAAAATAAAATAGAAGGCGGAGAAGTATACAAATGTGCCTAGGGATACCCTTATCATCAACACGAGAAAATGAAATGAAGATGAGGGGGAAAGAAAGAGAAAAAATAATATTATAATGGAGCCAATATCATTGAAGCAAGATCGAGAGTGTACAGAGTCCCAACAAAAACCAGCAAAAATATTATATGAGAGTTCCAACCAAAACCAGCAGAAAAGTTGCTTGAGAGTCCCCACTAAAATCGATAGAAAAAAACAATTTCAACCAAAATCAAGTACCCTCGGAAATCAACCAAATTGAAGAAAAAACAATAATTATGATTAAAATTTAAAATATCCAAGAAAATAAATAACTGATTTGAATAAGAAGAAGACAAGAAAAAATAATAATAATAACACATATTTTAAACCCAATATGTGGAACCTAACCCGATATAACTCATTATCAACCTATCCCGGATCGAATCATAGCTCTTGATATCATAATAAATAACCAGTCGCTCTAAAACCTTAAGGTAGTAGAGGAAGACCCGAATAGGATCTTATACTCTTTAACTTTTATAATCAATTTATTCAACCCTAAGAAATTAAGATATCTTTTGCTTTGCGAATTCATAATACGATTGATTTTCTATCATCTTTTCAGGAGATCAGCAACCAAAAATCTCAACAAAAGGATATTTGACCATAGGAAAGACGACTGAATGAAAATGTGAGACAAATTGCACCTACAATTTACATTAATTTGCATCCTAAATTAAATAAAGAATAGTCAGAAATTTAGATTCACATTAGTATGTTCTAAATAAATAAAGAAAAATCTTAAACTTACATAAGTTATAAATGGCTCAATAAATTTATAAATTATATAGAACGTTAAATTTACATTTTTCTTACAAATCTAATCTTCTACTGCTCTTAAGTTTGTATAAACACTAGAACTTGCTCTTACACGAATCTTCTTTATTGACAACCATTATTTAATTATTATATTTTAATACTTATGTGTATGGATAAGATTCAGTGTTGTTACTGTTTAATTGCCTAAGCTAATATTTAAGATGTTAGTCCCTCCGTCCCTTTTTAGTTGTCACATTTTCTTTTATAAAAGTCAAATTGGCCAATTTTTGACCGTAGATTACACATTACTCTTATATTACTTAAAAAAACTAAAAATTATATATTAACATAGATTAAATCTACTTTCCGGTGATGTAATTTATTTATTTTGTTCAATTATAAAATAT
Organism: Apium graveolens; assembly: GCF_009905375.1. Taxonomy (NCBI): domain Eukaryota; kingdom Viridiplantae; phylum Streptophyta; class Magnoliopsida; order Apiales; family Apiaceae; genus Apium; species Apium graveolens. Next base: position 277,796,167 of record NC_133652.1, on the reverse strand, counting down.
TAATAAACTTCGGTCAAATTTAAGTCAATTTGACGAGGTTAAAGTTAAATGTGACAAATAAAATGTGATAACTAAAAAGGGATCAAGGGAGTATTATATTTTGATTTTCTTTGTAAAACACCGAAATCAAAGTAAGTGATTTTCGTTACTCACTTTTTTAAAAAAAATTTGTTCATTTTATTGGATCATGTTGTTGTATCAAAAATATTTTATTGATTTAGATAATTGCGATTGTGATATTAAAAATAGAAAAGACTTTTACAAACTCCCAGTTTTAGTAGTATGTTAGTTTATAGAATCGGGTATAGTAGGGTGATGGATCTTTATTTATTTCTTTTTGGACTTTTGTTATTCAACTAGTGTACTAGTGTGCAAGCTGGGCCTCAATATCTGTACTTTTATTTCTATAGTGACTTTTTGATATCTTGGGTTTGGAAACTTCATTATTATGCCTTAGAATTTGAATTATCTTAATTTATATTTATTAGTTTGATTTTGAATTAATATTTTGAAAGGTCGAGATGTTATAAATTAACCAAACATGTTTTGTTAAATATAAAAGTGTTAAATTTTTAGTTAGCTTTCAATGGTCACAATAATAAAAACTATAGATTTATTTTAGTACCTTAATTTTCCTTTTCAATATTACCTCGAAAATTGTAAAGTGGGTACCATATGATGTAAAATATTAGGTTTAGAGTTGAAAATTCCTATTTATTCAAAAATTAATGAATATTTATTTAGCAATAAATAAATCATGTTCAATAATTGATAAACAAATAATTTCTTTAAGTTAATAAATATTTTTGGAATTATCAATTCTAAACACAAAGTAATGGTAAATACAAAATGTAATACAAACAGCAGAATGCTATAAAAGCTCCTATCACTAATCTTTCTTGTATTCTTTCTTCTCATTCTAGGAAGAAAGGCATCAAAGGCTGCATATTTAATTTTGGAGCATTTTCTTCATTATTTACTGCTAAATCATAAGAAAATATAAGAAATATGATGAGTATTTATAAATATTATTTACAACAAGATTGAAGATAAAAAATATTTATTAAAGTAATCAATTAATCGACCATAGTGGCACTAAAATATAAATAATAATTTTCTTGAGTAATATTTGTTGTGGTTGTACAATTCTTTGTTATTAAACAAAAATTGTAAAAAATATTTTAAAAAATATATTTCAAACTGCTAAGTTTCTATAACAAAACTAGATGCCTACACATAAAGTTTTTTTTTAACAAAATTGTTACACTGTTGGAGTGGATCCGAGTTAACAAGATTTTACACATAAAATTACCCACTCAGTTTACAAATAGGGGGATTGGAAAAAGTTGAAATTAGAGTAATGAATATCGAAAATGGTTAAGAAGACTTTTCTAATAAACATATCTGAGAAGATATATATGCATAATGGCATAAAAAGAAGAAGAGGCATTGAATTTGATATGAATTTGTGGAAGAGAGGTACATGCATGATGGAGAGAGGAGGCAGAAGGTTTTTGTGATGCACACATGAGGCTCAATGTTAGTCTTATATAGAGTCCTAACAAATAATTGGACAGTCAAGATAAAACCGTAACACAAATCAACGATTCTCATGAAGTATGATATGTATTATATTGTACTGTCAGTTAAAATCAAATTGCTCATATAAATTAACAACTTTAATTCTTTCATGTACCATTTTTCCCTAGAGGGACAAATAAGGGCCATGAATTAAAAATAATCTTTCTATTAAATTAGTAACATTGGGATACTTTCAATTTAAAAATATAAAAATTTGATAAATAATATAGCATTTTTTATAAGGTTAATTTCATATCCAAATGGCGGAATATGTGCTTGTGATTTTTTATTTTAATCAAATAATAAACATAATTGATTTTCTAGACAATAAAGGTAATATTTTACACCTTACTTAAAATAATACTTGAGTGCACAACTTAAAAATAAGTAAAATATTATAATTTTTGAAGTAAAAATTATTTTTTTAACTTAATGCATATACATTTTATGAGGAATTATAATTTTTGAAGTAAAAATTATTTTTTTAACTTAATGAATTACAAACATAATAATTTTTTGGTTTACTTTTGTAAGGAATACATATTGACTACGATATCAATTTTTAATGTGATGCTAAAACATAAAATTTTATGTTTGTACTTGTTCTATATATATGTTTAGAAAAATAACAATTTTTAAAATGGGAGATACCCAATATTTTAATTATTTATTTTATGTAAAGATGTAAATATTTTAACACTATGAAAAACAAATCTAAAATAATACAAAAAAAATTTGGAACCATTTTACAATTTAGCATATCACTAGAACATATCCTTGACACTAAAATTTACATAAATATTTGCTTATGTAATTCTTGTTGTACTGTATGGTATAATTCTTTATTATTAAATAAAAATTTCAAATACACTACAATAGTTATAAAGTATTTTTAACATATTAAAAAATATAGTGTTGACATATTCAAGTGGATATGAGATAACAAGATTTTAAATCACCTACTCATTAAAAAACGCCAGTAATCAATTAAAAGGGGTTATCAAAACTTTTGTAATTAACCTATATAAGAGAATCTCGAACGCTATTAAGTAAACTTGTTAGATCAAATAACATTATCTAAAATTTTATTGAATGGGCAAAGAAATTCTTTTAGTGGGGTTAGCTATATTCATTAGTAATATTCAAAATATTATTTTATTATTAATTTCAAATATAAAATTAAAATAAATTTATGTTAGTTTTATTTAACACAATTGGAAATTAAACATGTATTTTATTAAAAATATATTTTCATGATAAAGATTTTATATTTTTATATTTACGTATATATCTAAAGTAAATAATATAAAATTAAGGAAAAATTATTACGATTATAGATATAATAACAATTTTAAAGAATGAAAAAAATAAAATTAAAAAACATTACCCTCATATATTATAAACCTAAAAATAAATAACTCACATATAGATTATTTTATTAGAATATTAAATTTTTAATTTGTGACGACCCAAAATCCTCCACCTTGCCAATGTGAGTCAGAGTACCATATGGTGAAACGTGCATTATTACAATATATAATGAGAAAATATTTCAGTAGGGGAACACCACTCCATTGTCTCGAGATCGAGTCTAACTATCACTAGTTACATATGGATAAATGTCTTAATACAAACTCATAAGTTTTCATATTTGAAATTATTAAAGTATTAGATAAGCTCGAAACTGCATCTTGTGTGGAACGGTTCAACTAAGGATAATCTTGTTGACTTTTCCCTTTCCTCTTCCTTTGTTACTCGTCATAATCTTTCATTCCATCTTCTACTCTATATGATTTTAAGAAATAACAACAATGAGCATCTACATGCTCAGCAAGATATCCAATAATAATAGAATAATAAATAGTAAAAGTTGTATATGATAAAATAAGGATAAAAGTGCAAAAATATGACAATGAATATTATGAAATATAACAATTCCATGATAAAATTTTAAATTCGAGTTATTTTTCGAATAAAGGAAGCAAACTCATCAAGAGCACATGATCAAAATAATCACAAGATGTGAATTTGTTCGTTTCCATCCTAGGTACCTTTGTGATGCGATCAACTAGCACGAAACAGTACCATCCTCCGCATGAATACTGCGCTCTCCTGATCATGGCTCATCGTAGAATCATCAAACATTTCGATGCTAGCATATATAATGGGTCCCACCTGAACCCATGGCTTCACTTGAGCCAAACAATAAAATTTATAATATCCGCACCTGGGATAAAAAATTTCAAACCATGGGCACCTCCCATGTTGACTGTTATCTGAGTACGATTTTCACCGTTGAATGAACATTTTTAAAATTTGAATAATAAAATTCGGGCATCAAAGTCAATGAAGTAATGAAAGATAGTACTGGCTAGAACGACAAACCAATTGTACTTTTAAGAATACATTTCGTTACGAATAAGATAATCAACTACGATTTAAAATTGTGATCTTCTCAAAATATTGAGAATAATCGATATTAAATAAGGGTTGGGTTGCTTGAACGATAAACAACCCTTGCTTGCTAAATTATAATAAAATAAAATATTTAAAGATGGCTCCAACGTTAAATAATAATATGATTTTGGAAATTTCCTATGCGCAATTAGGTCAATGGTATCAAATGATACAGAAGGTTAATCCGAAAGATGGATCCAACTAATGACAATAAAATTTGGTGGTTCGAAAAAAAATAAACACACCTAGATTTAAAGTCATCATTATTCAAAATAATAAATTACCCAAATGAATATTCTACGTACAAAGGGTATAACACATCCGTATTTATGAGGATTTAGAAGGAAAATATATTCTCAAGATAAATAAACATAAAATGAAATGATAATTGAATTTTACAAAAAATAATTCAAAATTTTAAAATTTAACAAGTATGGATAAGGGGATAGAGTAAACTTGCCTTTGTCCAGAAGCACATGTCATTCACAATCTACTTTCATTAGCCCGTTAATCTCTATTTCTGACTTAAATTTGTAATTAATAAATCAACAATAAATATTCAGTATAATTGAACATAAAATAATTTTAATATTCAGTAAAATGACTTATTGATATATCAAGTTCTCTACATAGCTGTTAGGACGAAAACACGCGCAAATATTCACGTAAGTATACGCGATCGAAAGTAATATAGAATTAATTCTAGTTCCTTCCCACAAAGACTGGTTTAGGTTAATTTCAATTAATGTACTTATGCAACAATGGTATGGATATTATTCAATGCTAAGATGATAACAAGTTAAGATTGTTTATAACTAAGATTATTAACTAACATGCAATTAACTAAGAGATTAAAAGGGTGATTTACTTATATAACACAAACATGGGATTCTAACTTCATTACTACTTCATTTAATAGCCTTTTTATTCTTTTCCTTAGCATGCAATGGTGATGACACTAATCAAATAACACGAAACTAGTAAGCGCCAACTTTCATTGTACAAATACCATACTACCAGACATCCACAAAAGAGATAGAAGCTGAATAGACACCAGTTATATTGTGACCCTATATGTCTATAGTATTTGACAACATAACGGTTTAATGAACAAGTTATCTATCGTGATTACATAGGGCAAGTAAGATGGTTAAAATTACCTATGAATCATGCTTATCAAATATATGAACCTATGCTAGCATGGCATATTCTAAACCCCTATATTCACTTTCACTTCAATAGAGATTAACACGCTATTTTATAAGTTCGAGACGCTCATAAGACGAATAAGCATAACCAATAATAGGATATCCTACAATCACCACACACTAAGGTATCAAAATATATTTACTATTGAAATCCATAGTAAATCCGCTAGAACCCCACGATAACAATTAGCCCATAATCGAGCTCATCATCACCGTGCGTTCCGATGAAAGCGTGGTATAATAAACTAAGTCTTTAATAAACTGAATAATAATCAAGTATGTTAAACAAGAATATAGGTTCAACAAAATAAGAAAACTAGCATCCAATATTACAACTTAAAATAAAGAATCACAAGAATTAACTATATCCTATTCACCTTGGTTATATTTATGCTCCTAGGTCTTCTTTATGTCTTCTCCTTAAGCTCTGTTATGAAAACCGTCTTTAAGTTGTCTTTATATTGCATCCCAATTAGAAGAGAAGTCTAGAAAATCACTCTTGTACTTAAACAGGATTCTCAGCTTTCGACTCGGTACGACCGCGCGCTTTATTAGCGCGGGCGCGCTATCCTTCTGTTTCTTTAGCGCGGTCGCACGCTAGCACAGTGAGGGCGCGTTGACATTCTGGAAAAACTGATTTGCTTTCTTTTATTTGCTGATCCTTGATGGCATTCCATGAGTAAACTCCCAGGACACCTTCCTAACACCAATTTAGCACTGAAGCAAGGCTAAATCTCCTTGATCCCTTATTTATGCCTGAAATGCAAAACACTACAAAAATGCATCAAAAACACAAACAACTTGAGTACAAAATACCAATTCAAGCCTTTATAGAGCATTCTAAGTGGACATAAATGCCACTTAACACACCCCCAAACTTGAACCGATGCTTGTCCTCAAGCATAAACAGACTCAAATAATAAGAAATAAAAATGCATGAATGCAACTACATGAATGCAACGATCCCCTCAGATTAATTAAACCAACCAATGAGCAACATCTCAACAAATGCAGTTATTCATACAAAGATCAATTAAATCCCATAAATCAACTTACAAGCCAGAAACGTGCGTGTTTGCAGATGCTTAAAAGATATACTATCGCAACTAGATCAATAATCATGACTCACTACTCATCAAGGCGATCACAAGGTTATAAATAGAATAAACACTAAACTCAAAATGACTGACAATACTTCAATTCTTATATTGGAGTTATTACATGGATTCATGCTTTTATTCACAACACCTAAACAATCACAAATATGCTTATTTGATCATACAATGAGTGAGGTCCATAGAAGACTTATGCAATAATACCCATGTAGTGAGCGCTAGGTTAGTGGATCCCAGAATATAAAAGCCTTAGGTCACTAGGCACAAAGTCCCCTAAGAACTTAATAACTCGAGTATTAAAGAGCACACTCGTGATCAATTATGCATCAACACATATCCTTTTTAGAGGTGCAGTTATGACAAGTGCCGTGATCAAACTATTTTTAAGCTCTCAAAAGCAGCTAGGCACTCGTCATCAAACCTCAAAGGGACATCTTTCTCTAAAAGATTGTACAAGGGTTTAGAGATTTTAGAGAAAACCTTGATGAAACGCCGATAGAAACCCGTACGACAAAGAAAGCTGCGAACTCCCTTAACTAAAATTGGTAGAGGAACGTTTTCAATGACCCCCACCTTGGCTTTATCCACCTTAAGACCTATAATAGAGACCTTGTGACCAAGAATGATGACCTGTTGCACCATAAAGTGACATTTCTCCCAGTTGAGAACCAGATTGGTCTCAACACACCTTTTAGGAACGGAGCCAAGATTTTGCAAGTACTCGTCAAAAGAATCACCGAACACAGAGGAATTATTCTTAAATACCTCCACATTCTCACCAATCATGTCATAGAAAATAGCCATTATGCATCTCTGAAATGTGGCAGGTGCACCACACAACCCAAAGAAACTTTTCTTAAGGTAAAAGTACCAAAAGGACAAGTGAAGGTAGTTTTTTCTTGATCCTCTTGAGCGATACAAATTTGATTATAACCCGAATAGCCATCCAGAAGACAATAGTACTCATGCCTAGCCAACCTATCAAGCATCTGATGAATAAACGAAACAAGGAAGTGATCCTTCCTCGTAGCTTTATTCAGCTTCCTATAATTCATGCAAACTCTCCACCCTGTGACTGTTTGAGTAAGAATGAGCTCATTCTTCTCATTAGCAACAACTGTGATGCCTCTTTTCTTCGATACATATTGAGCTGAACTCACCCAAGAACTGTCAGAAGTATGATAGATGATCCCTGCATCTAGCCACTTGAGAATTTCCTTCTTCATAACTTCTTTCATGATCGGATTAAGCTTTCTTTGTTGCTCAACAGTTGGTTTGCTACCTTCCTCTAGCAGAACTTTATGCAAGCATTAAGAAGGGCTGATTCCCTTGATATCTGCCATAGTCCATCGAATTACCGATTTGAACTCTCTCAGAATCCTCAAGAACTTATCCTCATCACTACCTGAAAGGTCAGATGCAATAATAACATACAAAGTAGATGCATCACCTAAAAATGCATAACTCAAGTGTTCAGGCAATGGTTTAAACTCAAGTGTAGGAGATTCCTCAATAGATGACATGAGGTACTTTGGAGAATTTTTTAGCTCTTCTAATCTAGAAGATTCAAATAGCATATCCAGCCTTCGCTTCCAAGGACAAGCATTCAAATATTGCAACTGCTCATCACCTTTGTCATCTTCACTTGAATTTACCAACAAGGCTTTCTCTAAGACATTAGACCTTAGCATTTGATCAAGTTCTGAAGTAACCACATAATCGACCAACTCCACTTTTATGCACTCCTTATTATCAGTAGGGAATTTCATGGCATTAAACACATTAAAAGTCACATCCTGATCCAGTACTCACATAGTGAACTCACCCTTCTACACATCAATCAAGGTTCGGCCCGTAGCCAAGAATGGTATTCCCAAGATTATGGGAATCTTCTTATCCTACTCAAAATCAAGAATTACAAAATCAATATGAAAGATGAGTTCGTCCACCTTGACCATGACATCCTCCACAATGCCTCGTGGATATGTAGTAGAACGTTTGGCCAATTGCAAGGTCATATACGTAGGCTTTGGATCAGGTAAGTTCAACTTCTCGAAGATAGAAAAAGGCATCAAATTGATGCTAGCTCCTAAGTCACATAAGCAGTTATCGAATGACACTTTTCCGATGGTGCAAGAAATAGTGAGGCTTCCAGGATCTTTGAGCTTCGGAGGTAACTTCTGTTGCAGCACAACAATGCATTCCTCCGTGAGAGCAACGATCTCTATTTCATCGAGCTTCACTTTTCGAGAGAGAATATCTTTCATAAACTTCACATAGCTAGGCATCTATTCAAGAGCTTCAGGGAAAGGTATATTGATATGAAGTTTCTTGAACACCTCAAGAAACTTCATAAACTGCTTATCCAACTTTTGCTTCTGTAGCCTCTTAGGAAAAGGTGGTGGAGGATAGATCTGTTTCTCCCATGTATTACCCTCAGAAGGAGTGTATTCCACATTTTCCTTCCTTGGTTCCACTTCTGCTTCCTTCTACACTTCTTCTTCAGCCACATCTTCAGATTCTTGAACTTGAGCTTTTTCTTGGCTTGCAACCTTCCCAGACTTCAATATAATTGCCTTAACCTGCTCTTTTGCTTCCTTCTGTCCTGGCACTTTAGTGTCACTAGGGAGTATACCAAGTTATCGATTCAGCAAGGCATTGCCAATCTACCCAATTTGATTTTCCAAGGTTTTGATAGAAACCGCTTAGCTCTTGCACATGAGCCTCAACTCCTCCAATTCAGATTTTTCATTAGATTGTTGCAGTTGGAGTTGTTGTCTTAGTGCGTATTGCGGTTGTTGAAAATCAAGAGGATTGAATTGCTTTACAGCATACTGCTGATAAGGATGCCGCACCACATTCTGAGTGTTGCTCCAGCTGAAGTTATGATGATTGCGGTTGTTGGGATAATAGGTGGCTGGGACTGGTTGATGTGACCTCTAAAAGTTGCTCGTGAAGTGAGCTGATTCACTAGAAATAGCACACTGCACTGTCTCATGCGCACCAGTATAAAGCTCAAAGACACTAGTGATCTGATTAACTCCATAATTAGCCAAAGAATCCACCTTCATTGTCAAAGCCATAAGCTGAGCAGCTATAGCAGGAGCTGCATCTACCTCGAAAATTCCCTCTACTTTGCCTTGAGTTAGTCTCTGAGAAGGATTCTGATATTCATTAAAAGCCATCAGTTCAATCAAATCATAAGCTTCATCATAGCTCTTAGCCCATAAGGCTCTACCTGATGCTTCATCAATCATGGGTCTCGAAGTTGTACCCAAATCATTATAAAAGCAGTTAATAATTATTCAGTCAGGCATCCCATGATGAGGACACTTCCTAAACATCTCCTTACGATGATCCCAAGCTTTACACAAAGATTCTCCCGATTGCTGCACAAATTGAGTAAAAGCATTCCTGATTGCAGCTGTCTTCGTCATAGGGAAGAATTTAGTGAGAAACTTCTGAGCAAGATTTCCCACTTGGTGATTGAGCCTGGTGGTAGAGAATGTAACCAACACTTAGCTTTATCCCTTAGAGAGAGTGGGAAAATCCTCAACTTAATAGTATCTTCAGAGACATTGATTTTGAAAGTGTCGCAGATCTCGATGAAATCTCTGATATGCATGTTGGGATCTTCCGTTGGAGAACCCCCAAACTGAACTGAGTTCTGCACCATCCGAATCATGCTAGCCTTGATTTCAAAAATGTTATCCGTGATGGATGGTCTGACAATACAAACTGAATATCATTCATTTTCGGCTGAGAGTAGTCCATCAAAGCCTTTATATTTGCTTTCTGGTTCACCCATTGCAACAAGAGCTTCTTCTTCAACTTTCTCCTCCTTAGCAAGAACTTCTTCCTCTATTAAAACTTCTTCCTCCTCTTTATCCAGCGTTCTCTTTCGAGATCGAGAATGTGTTAGCATAAATGTTCTCTAAAGTACCTGAAAAAGCAACAAGTAAACAAGTAAGTAAAATATCCGAGTCAGTGAACTTTAACGACCGCCGATGTCAAGCACATAAACTAAAAATTAACACCGAGTCCTCTGTAGCGGTGCCAAAAACTTGTTAGGACGAAAACACACGCTAATATTCATGCAAGTATACGCGATCCCGAGTAATATAGAATTAATTCTAGTTCATTCCCACAGACACTGGTTTAGGTTAATTGTAATTAATGTACTTATGCAGTGATGGTATGGTTATTATTCCATGATAAGATGATAACAAGTTGAGATTGTTTATAACTAAGATTATTAACTAACATGCAATTAACTAAAAGATTAAAAGGGTGATTTACTTATATAACAGAAACATAGGATTCTAACTTCATTACTACTTCATTCAATAGCCTTTTTATTCTTATCATTTGCATGAAATGGTGATGACACTAATCCGACAACAAGAAACTAGTAAGCACCAACTTTCATTGTACAAACACCCTACTACCAGACATCCACAAAAGAGATAAAAGCTGAATAAATACCAATTATATTGAGACCCTATATGTCTTTAGAATTTGACAACATAACAGTTTAATGAACAAGTTATCTATCGTGATTATATAGGGCAAGTAAGATGGTTAAAATTACCTACGAATCATGCTTATCAAATATATGAACCTATGCTACCATGGCATATTCTAAACCCCTATATTCACTTTCACTTCAATAGAGATTAACACGCTATCTTATAAGTTCGCGACGCTCATAAGACAAATAAGCACAACCAATACTAGGATATCATACATTTGCCGTACACTAAGGTATCAACACATATTAACTATTGAAATTTATAGTAAATCCGCTAGAACCCCACGATAACGATTAGCCCATAACTGAACTCATCATCACCGTGGGTTCCGATGAAAGCATGGTATAATAAACTAAGTCTTTAATAAACTGAATAATAATCAAGTACGTTAAACAAGAGTATTGGTTCAACAAAAAAAGAAAACTAGCATCCAAGATTAGAACTTAAAATAAAGAATCACAAGAATAAACTAGATCCTCTTCGCCTTGGTTTTATTTGTGCTCCGAGGTCTTCTTGATGTCTTCTCCTTAAACTCTGTTATGAAAAACATCTTTAGGTTGTCTTTATATACCATCTCAATAAGAAGAGAAGTCCAGAAAATCACTCTTGCACTTGAAATAGGATTCTCAGCTTTCAACCCGGCGCGACCACGCGCTTCATTAGCGCGGGCATGCGTCCTTCTGTTTCTCAGGCGCGTCCGCGTACTAGCACAGCGCGGGCGCGCTGACATTCTAGAAAAACTGACTTGCTTTCTTTTATTTGCTGGTTCCTGATGGCATTCCACGAGCAAACTCCCAGGACACCTTCCTAACACCAATTTAGCACCAAAGCAAGGATAAATCTCCTTGATCCCTTATTTATGCCTGAAATGCAAAACACTACAAAAAAGCATCAGAAACACAAACAACTTGAGTACAAAACACCAATTCAAGCCTTTATATAGCATTCTAAGTGGATATAAATGCCACTTAACAATAGCCTTTTAACTTGTCGAGGTCCCCATCTCACTACAAGTAGAATGATTGGTCGATATCTACAATTTTCTACATAAGCTTTTTGACTTGTCGATATCTCTAGTTCTCTACATGAGCTTTTTGACTTGTCGATATCTTCAGTTCTCTACATGATGAATTGACTTGTCGATATCTCTACTTCTCTACATGGACTTTTTGACTTGTCAATATCTTCATTTCTCTACATGCAGATTGACTTTTCGATATCTTCAGTTCTCTAGATGCAAATTGACTTGTCGATATTTCTTGGGACTTCTCTACAAGTCATTTCATACATCTCGACATACTTCTCTACATTCCTTGATCTGTGACTCGTTGATATCTAACCTAGAATATTTTTTCTAGAACAATATTATTCATCTTCAAGCATCTATACCTCTCTCTGAGACATGATCAGGATTTATCTTCTTCCACAATTTATTCTTTAGCTTGAAGGCTGTTTAGTGAAAAACCTCCAGTCTAAACTATTTAGCATTTTTACAGACTTAAAAATTACAATTACATAATACAATTGAGTTATCATACAACTTATTCTTATGGTTGTCAAGATGACTTAGTCTTGTTATGTACAAGCATGTCTTCCACAACTGATATTCAAAATGTAAACTCTCATCGCCCATATTTTATAACCAGAAAAAATCTACTGATCAACCTGAAATAATTTCCAGATTCTGTAAATTAAAAACTGTTAAATTCGGCAGAAAAAACTGATGCAATAATCTGCAGATTGAGCAATCAAAAAATTGCTAAAATTTTATACAGAACTGAAGCAAAAGCCTGCAGATTTTGCAGACCAAAAACTATTAAAAAATTCTTCAAAAATTTCAGCAAATACAATCATGCATGCGCAAAAATTCTATAGTCCAAATTATGCTAAAAACTACTCCAAATAATCTCATAAAGCAATACACATATTATATTCTTACAATCTACACATTAGTAGATTATACATACATTATGATATACACAAAGAAAAATGTCTTCAAGCTTATGAATAACCTAAATTATCTTACCCATAGATTCGTCTCAAACTAAATCATCCCTAGGTATATTAACTTTTAAACTAAATACAACTAAACCTTAAATAGTGGAGAAAAAGTCATCAATTAAACACTATCAATATGAAATTACAATCGCATGCCCTACCAAAATCATGTAAGGTGGAAACATAAAACTAGTTTCAAATAGTAAATATTTGCAAAGAAGCCTCGCCAAACGTAATTCATTAACGAACTGCAAAAAGTAGTACTTGTCACAGAAAGCTCTTGAATGAATCCCACACGTCCACAGAGAATGGATCAAATGCATTTGATGATATGCAACAAAAACTTTTTTCTATTTCAAAACCCCTTGAAAATATTACTTGAAATGTTGTATTTCACAACATACCAAGGGGAAGCTGGACTAGTAAATTTGTGGTATTACTAATTTTTCTAACTTTCTTTACACATTCTCCAGAATGATCTAACTTTCTTTATTTTACAGGTCAAAACCCATGGACCTTATCCTGTCCCCTTCTCTGTTTCTCCAATACTGTCAAATAAAATTTTGCCTATACAATAGCTAAACAATACGGATGAGTCCAACAAGTTGGGGTATGAAACATATTTCTAAATGATTCCATGATTATTTCATCAACAATATTTTCCTTAATTGTACTGGTACCACCTATATACTGCTGCTCAAAAAGAGAATGCATATTTATAATTTATTTCCAATAATATTCTCAAATTTAGGATTCCTAATGCTTCCAAAACCAATCAATATTTTCTAAGTCCAAAATCAAGAATTTAATAATTCCCCAGAAAATATCTCCCCAACAACTCATATGAACATCTGAAATAATTCTTAGTTAATGTTATAGTCAATTATTCAACTCTAAGAAATTAAGATATCTTTTGCTTTGCAAATTCATAATATGATTGGAATATGTTTTTCCTGTCGGTTGTCCTTTATTTTTCTGTTTTCTTTTCAAGAGCAATGCAACTAGAAAATCTCAACAAAAGGATATTTGACCATATGAAAGACGAATGAACAAAAATCTGAGACAAATTGCACCTACACTTCACATTAATATGCATCCTAAACTAAATAAAGAATAGTCAATATTGATATTCACATTAGTATGTCCTAAATAAAAAAAATCACACACTTAGATCAATTATAAAGTGAATCTTTCTCAACAAATTTATAAATTATATAGAATGTTGAATATACCTTTCTCTTAGAAAGTGAATCTTCTACTGCTCTGAAGCTTGTAGAATCACTAGAACTAGAATTTAATATAATTATATCCGCTCTTTTATTCTGACCTGAGAAATAATGAACTCGGCATAGCTCAATCAGGTCCATAACATAACTACTAGCTGCTCTTGCATATATATGTACTTTAGTAAGAGTTTTGAGATATAATAGTGAAGATATGCTAATTTAGGATCTTCTCTTCTCACTTACTTGTACATTAATTATAAATTACAAGTCCAAATTAATTTATAGGTTGTTCGTCACAAACAACTTAACACTAAAAACTTACTTCTAAGCAAAAACTTATTATTCAGATTTGAGCAATTATGTCATTTATGGTAAGTATGTACTTGACTCGGCTTGACCACTATTAACATCACCACCACCGTAATGTACGGTTTTTAAATTAGTAAGATTATATTTCAAGTAGACGAGGTCATGGTAAAAATATTAAAACTCTAGAACCACTCTAGACAACAACTTTTTTACCATCACCATAAGTAAATTTTAGTTATGTTCATTCATAATAAAAAGTTACATATTCCATGAAACAACTTGCTGCTATAATTGCTAAAACTCAAAATTAATCTGAAAAGATTAATTGAAGATTAAAAACCATTCAATATCATCACAAAACCCTAAATATATGAACAAACATTAATTTTGAGTCAAAGTGCTCATACTCATGTGTGAGTATTGTCTTCGTGTTCTTTTTGATGGCTTCAGTTCCCTGGCATCTTGTCTCCAAAGCATCCCATATCTCCTTTGCAGTCTTGTATCCACTTACCCTATTTGACATGACATTGTCAATTGCACTATGCAGCAAATGCCTTACCCTGACATCCTTGGTAATAGATGAGATGTCTTCAGCTGTGTAATCACATTTCTCCTTTGGTATAACCTTTGTTGGTTGATCATCAAATACAACTGAGAGCTTGGTAGGCATATGTGGTCCATCATTAATTCTATCAAGATATTCTGGATCTATGGCTTCCAGAAATATAACCATCTTTACCTTCCATATAGGATACTCAGATGCTCTCCGTCTGGGAACCCTAATAGTTTCATATCAACTGTGGGTTTGATTGTTTTGAGTGTCTTAAGTTTTGGTGGGCTTGGTTGGAGTTTGTGTTTCTTTAGACATGATTCTAAATCGGATCTTACTGTTTGTATATCAACAGAGTAGATCTGATACCACTTGTTAGGTCGCACAACACTATAGAAGGGGGTTGAATATAGTGTTTATACAATCAAATCGATTTATCAACACAAGTATGTAACAATAATTAAGTATATTCAATATAAGAAACTTTGTTACAATATAACAGTTGTTCTCTCTCAGTGATGAACAATATCACTAAGAGCTGCTAGGGTTACAATGAATAATATTCTCTCGTGAATGATAACACATATAGTGTAAACCCTAAGCTGTGTTTATATAGTACACAGTTACAAGATATCTTCTAATTGATATGAAATATAATTTTGTCTCCTAAAATATATCAATCAGATATTATCTTCTACAAGTCTTTTAGTCCTCTAACTCTTCATGCATATCTTTTATTATTTTAGTCACAATCATTTCCTGTAAACAAGCTGCTTTCCTTATCTGAAGTATCCGCACTTAAGTCCTGATATATATCCTGACGACCTTAAGTTATGATATAAATTATGACTTCAGTAAATCTGATTTCCAGTAAGTCCTGATATTAAGTTCTGAAACTAAACACAATAGATTAGACATGACATCTCAAATATATCTAACAATCTCCCCCAACTTGTAAATTTTGAAAAATATACAAGTTAATAGATTTGATGATCTCAAAAACATTTAAGTACAAATGCAATGAGAGTTTAATTACACAACTAACTACAACTTACAGTCCTTGTAGCTTTTACCAAATTTACTGAGTCAATCTGAATCCAAAATGATTCTTGACAAAGTTTGATATCAGCTTCTCTTCTGCATTCCTCAGGACTTGAGCTATTATAGCTTTGACTTGCTTCATCTCTTCAACTTAACTTCCAATCTGATAGATTGCAGTACTAAGTGTTGTAATATGAGTTCTTTCTAATCCATCACCAAGTCTGATTACTCTTGGATGAGATGAGTCTTCATTATAGCACATGCATTTCTCTTTCAGAATAACTTCAAGTTTAGCAGAATTCTTCTTCATTGGAATTTCATTTCTATCATCTTCAACTATATTTGGAATGAATTCTGTAACTCTTAATCCAGAAATTCTTGCTTTATCCCTTATGGTCTTCATGATGAAATTCGATCATCTCCTGGTAATCTCAAACTTTATCTCTAAAAGATAATGAAAGAATTGAAGTTCTTTCAGAGATTTGTTCAACACTTCTGATTCTGAGATTCTGTATGTTCTTCCATCATCAAGAAACAAAATCAGATTTTCTTTGACATTACTTTTATCACGAGCATCCAGAACCACTTGAACAGATATAACCTTATCAAGGTGTTTTGTGTAACTTCTTCAAGAGGTTTGTCAGTTAACAAAAATGGATCTCTTGTAAGTACTTCAACTCCTGTCTTGATCTTGGCTTCTTCAGAACCTAATCCAGCTCTTTCTCTTGCTTCTCTGGCTTTCAATCCAACAGTCATGAAATCAGATAACAATTGACTTTTCTTAGGATCTGATGGATTAACATTCTTCCATAGGAGTTTTCTCTTATCAGTAACTGTCATTTTGTACAAATCAACTTGAGCACTATCAGAGGTTGATGTCTTGATGATTTGATCAGAATTTCCTGTTTCTTCTATAGTTTGCTGTTCTTCACTCTGAACAACTTGAGCTCTGTCAGAGATTGTTTTAGATTCTTCTGTTATCTTCCTTGTTTTCAGAGTTTCAACAATTTCATCTTTAGAAGCTGTATCATATCAAAAACTTGAACCATTTTGCACACTGGTTTCATCAGGATTTGAGGAATCTTCATCTCTTGTGTATTTATTGGTTTATCAATCTTTACTTTCCCTTTATCCTTTAAATCAATCTCAATTTGTGATCTTGCCTTGGGATTTGAAGCCTAGAAAATTGACTTCTCCTTGATCACCATGCCTTTTGCCTTAGGCCTTGGATGTTTCTTTGCATCAGAAGCTTTAGATTTAAGATTTGTCTTCTCAGCTGCAAATCTAGCTTCTTCCACCTTTATAGTCTCTAAATCCATTCCATTATTATGCTTGAGAAATAATCTTCTAGCAATTTCTTCATCAAGTGTCTGAATCTTGGGATCTTTATAATAGACTGTATTCTCCCTTTCTTTGAGCTTCGGAGTTTACAAAAACTTCTGAGAGTCTTGACTTTCAGCTTGAATAAGAAGATCAGAACATGATATCAGACTTTGAAATCTTCTGTGTAGAAGATTTGCTTGAATCAGAAATCAGTTTCTGTGATGAAACTTTGCTGCTTTGCCCATGACCTTTAACTTGACCTCTACCCTTGCTAGGATTTCCCTGGTCATCTGCTTCATCATCCTTCTTCTTCAGTACTTGACTAGTTGGGCATTTTTATTTAACTACCTTCTCCCCCTTTTTGGCATCATCTGGTAGGAGTAAAGTAAGAAGAAGTTCTACTGAAGATTGAATTTCATTTAGTTGAGCTTGTTGAGAAGCCTGATTTTACAGGACCTCAGTTAGTTGGGCCTGTTGCTTTTCTTGAACTTTCTCAATAGCCTCTACTTTCTCATGAATAGGTCTGATAAACCTGTTTTTATCTAGCTTGAGCATTAGGTCCAGCTTATGAGCATTTTCCTGTAGTCTATCAACCTTATCATGAGTTGTGGAGTGTGGACCTTGAAGACTTTTAGCACTGAGAACTGTGACTTTAAGTTGAGCTTTAAAATTAGAATTTGTCATCAACTCATCAACTTTAGCAATATGATCTGACTGAACTTTGGAGCTTAAAAAGAAATCAGATTAATTCCACTTCTTGGTCCACTCAACTCCTCTATGAGTTTTTTCCCAAGGAACAGGACCATCTTGTTCAACAAACTTTTTAATCAGTGCCTTCTTTCGAAGAGTTTGAGCTGGTGTGTTTACTGGAGCTGACAACACAAGTTTGTGGGTGGCTATGGGAGATTCGGGTACAACTTCATCTGTTTCCACTGTTGGGTTTCGAAGGCATAAAACGCAGCGGATAAACGTAAATAAAACAAAAAAAAAATTCGAAACCTAAAAATAGGATCCATGTATAATTATGGGCATATTATGGAGATAACGAATCATACCTTTCAAGAGCTTAACTTTCACGAACTCAACGGAGATCCTAGCTATCACGCTTTGTGTCTACCTCTCGGAGAAACACCTCTATGGTATCCACACGAGCACCTTCAAGAACGTCTCACGAACTTGACTACGGAATGGATGTACTAGCCTCCTTCTTGATGATCTGAATTGCCTCTGCCTCTCTTTGCTGCTAGGGTTTTCTCAAAAACGTACAAGCCTCTTTAACCTATCATTATGTATTTATAATGGCTGATTAAAAAGGCCCATAACAGCAAAGCCCAACCCTAGTAGGTATTGGATTAAATAATAAAAACAAATTTCTATTATTTAATTAATAACTAAGTCATACTTAATTATTATGGGAAAAAACATTCCTTTTAATTCGAATTTATATTATCACAATTAAGTCTTACTTAATTATAATAAAATTCAAATAATCATCAATTAATTTAAATCCATAATTTAAATTAACTATTCCATTAAGTGCTCTATTTGTGCGACCCTATAGGCTATTATTTAATTGGAAATAATTTTATTCTTTAATAAAATTATAAACAATGAGCGGTATCTAGTAATACATCATTGTTACCCAATTAAATAATAAATAAATCGTGATTAGATAAAACCTTTCGTGATTAATGTTTTTCGTGTAATATAATCCCTTTAACCATACATATTATAGATTAAACTCGAGGCATGTATTTTGTCATCCTCTTCAACATTTAATCCGGGTTTACTTGATCCTTGAGTAGATTATCGAGACAAATCATTACTTGAGCATGGCCATGCTTTTATAATCTCACTCAATCAAGAGGCCAATAATATCTCTCCTAATTATAGGAGGGTTAAATCCTTTATCTATCATTCATATTTCTCATATGACTCATAATATACCTGATGTCCACTTTTATCATCACCCGATCAAAAGTAACTTTTAATGTAGTAAAAGTATATTAATCCTCGTATAGAAATATAATGATTTCAAGTCAAAGGATCGTTACACCATTATCACTGTGAGTCTTTCTTATGACTTTATCAACCAAGAAGAATCTCACTGTGGGTCTGTCCAGTACCATGTACTCTCACATGTACCTATGTATTGACTTTAGTATCCCCATACTTATAACCAATGAGATGTGGTTATCTTGTCAAACAACATACTAGTCTATCTATGTATTATTATTGTCCTATATAATAATACTCAACTAGGGACCTTTAAGAATATGATATATTATATAATCTCAAGTTCAAGTCATGTACTTAAACTATACAATTTATATCATGATTCTAAGGACATTTATTATGCTAACAAAATATCGCAGTAATTAAGGTCATAATAAATACATTTATTGAATGATCAACTGACATAAAGATTATAAAAGAATAATGTATTGGCTCTAGGGCACCTACACTAACAATCTCCCACTTGCACTAGAGCCAATCACCCATATATCTAATACCAATGGAACTAGTGTGACCATCGTGCTTCTGCTGCGACAAGCCTTTGGTCAGTGCGTCTGCAATGTTATCATTTGTGTGCACTTTACATATGTGTATATCACCCCTTTGATTAATCTCTCGAATAAGGTGAAATCTCCTGAGTATATATTTAGCCCAGGAGTATGATCTAGGTTCTTTAGCCTGTGCAATGGCTCGATTATTATCGCAGTATAGATCAATGGGATCTGCGATCGATGGAACCACTCCCAAATCAGAAATGAACTTTCGAATCCAAACGGCCACCTTAGCTGCTTCACAAGCTGCAATGTACTCAGCCTCCATTGTAGAATCAGCTACTGTTTCTTGCTTTGAACTCTTCCAGCTTACAGCACCTCCGTTTAGAAAAAACACAAAACCAGACTGTGATACAGTATCATCTCTGTCTGTTTGGAAACTTGCATCGGTGTAACCTTTTACAATGAGTTTCTCTTCTCCTCCATACACCAAGAATGAATCTTTAGTTCTTTTCAGGTACTTAAGAATATTCTTAACTGCCGTCCAGTGACCTTCACCCGGATTAGACTGGTATCTGCTCGTCATGCTCAAAGCATACGAGACAGCTGGGCGAGTGCATACCATTGCATATATGATAGATCCAATTGCTGAAGCATATGGAACTTTATTCATGTGGTCCTTCTCATCCAATGATTTCGGACACTGGTCCTTAGAGATCGTTATCCCTTGAGACACGGGGACATATCCCCTTTTTGCATTTTGCATTCTATAACGATACAAAACCTTATCAATGTATGTGCTCTGACTTAGACCGATCATCCTTCTAGATCTTTCTCTATAGATCCTCATTCCTAGAATGTAGGATGCCTCTCCTAAGTCTTTAATGGAGAAATTGCTCCCTAACCAAGTCTTAACAGCCTTTAGAGAAGGTATGGCATTCCCCATTAGTAGTATATCATCAACATATAGTACTATGAATGCCACATAGCTCCCACTAACCTTCTTGTAAACACACGGTTCATCTTCGTTTTGAACAAAGCCGTACTCTGTGACTATTTCATCAAAACGGATATTCCATCTCCTAGAGGATTGCTTCAATCCATAAATGGATCGACACAATTTACATACCTTGCCAGCATTCCTTGGATCGATAAAACCCTCAGTTTGTGTCATGTACACATCCTCTTCAAGGCTTCCATTAAGGAAGGCTGTTTTGACATCCATTTTCCAGATTTCATAATCATGGAATGCTGCAATGACAAGTAAAATCCTTATAGACTTGACCATAGCCACTGGTGAGAAAGGTTCATCATAGTCAATACCATGAATTTGTTTAAAACCTTTTGCAACCAGCCTAGCTTTATAGGTCTGAACATTTCCATCCATGCCCTTTTTTTCTTAAAAACCCATTTGCACCCTATGGGTTTTACCCCTTCAGGTGGATCAACCAAAGTCCATACTTGGTTTTCGTACATGGAATCTATCTCGGATTTCATGGCTTTAAGCCATCTCTTAGAGTCTGGACTGTTCATAGCATCTTGGTATGTGAGAGGCTCATCTTCATCTATGAGCATCAAATCACCACACTGAGTCATGAGAAATCCATATCTCTCTGGCTCATGGTGAAATCTACCAGATCTACGAACAACCTGTGTTTGTTGAGCATTATCATTATTCTGCTCTTGTTCCACTTCAGGTTCAATGCTATTTTGCGGTTCTCGATCTTCATCGAGATCTATAGTTCTCCCACTGTTTCTTTTGGAAACAAAATCTCTTTCCATGAAGACAGCATCTCGAGCAATAAACACTTTCTGCTCAGAAGGACTATAAAAATAATACGCCTTTATTTCATTAGGGTATCCTACAAAAATGCACTCTTCGGATTTAGGTCCAAGCTTGTTAGATTCTTGACGTTTCACAAACGCCTTACATCCCAAAACTTTCATAAAGTTCATGCCTGACCATTTTTCCGTCCATATCTCATATGGAGTCTTTTGAACCTTCTTAGTAGGATCACGATTAAGTGTGAAAGCCGCTGTTTCTAGAGCGTAACCCCAGAAACTAATTGGAAGATCTGCATGACTCATCATCGATCGCACCATGTCCATAAGGTGCGATTTCTCCTCTCTGAAACTCCATTCCATTGAGGTGTTCCTGGCGGAGTGAGTTGTGATACAATACCACACTCTTTCAAATACTCTCTAAATTCGGTGGTTAAGTATTCACCCCCATGATCGGATCATAAGATTTTAATACTTGCATCTCCGCCAATTTGCTTCTCTACTTCAACCTTGTATTCTTTAAATTTTTCAAAAGAATCGGATTTTTTCTTCATAAGATATACATATCCATATCTACTGAAATCATCAGTAAATGTTATGAAGTAGTAGTAGCCTCCTCTAGCCATTACACGCATTTGGCCACATACATCACTATGTATTAGCTCCAGATGTTTAGTGGCCCTTTGACCCTTACCAGTGAAAGGGGCTTTAGTCATCTTACCAAGCAAACAAGATTCGCATTCTTGGTATGAATCAAAATAAAACTTATCCAAGTATCCATCCTTATGTAATTTGGATATGCGTTTCTCATTTATGTGGCCTAGACGATAATGCCAGAGGTATGTTTGATTTGAGTCATTCATTTTAAGTCATTTGTTTTCTATATTACAGACATGGTTATCTAAATCAAGAACATATAAACCATTAAATAAACGCGCAACACCATAGGTTAAATCATTCAAAGCAAAAGAGCAACTGTTGTTCTTTATTGTAAACGAAAAACCTTTCTTGTCCAAACAAGAAACAGAAATAATGTTTCTGTGAATCGCAGGCACGTAAAAACAGTCTTCTAGTTCTAAAACAAGCCCAGAGGGCATAGATAAATAATAAGTCCCTACAGCTAAAGCACCAACTTTTGCTCCATTGCCTACTCTTAGGTCCACTTCTCCCTTAGCCAAAGTTCTACTTCTCTGCAGGCCCTGCACATTTATACAAATGTGAGAAGCACGTCCAGTATCAAATACCCAAGATGTAGAAATAGACAAATTGACTTTTATAACATAAATACCTGATCCATAAATCTGAACTGCTTTTTTTTTTCTTCAGATCCTCCAAGTAAATTGGACAGTTTCTCTTCCAGTGACCATCTTTCTTACAGTAGTGACATTGACCCTTGGCCACACCACCTTTAGGCTTTAAAGCCTGTTTGGGACCTAACTTTGGCTTGGGTGTAGAATTAGAACCAATCTTCTTCTTACCCTTCCATTTGCCCTTCCCTTTGGCCTTACCTTTATTTCCCACCATCAGTATGGGAGCAGGTTCAGCTGTTTTCATGTTGGTCTCATATGTTCTCAACATATGCAACAATTCAGTAGGTGTTTTGTCAAATTCATTCATATTGTAGTTCACAACAAACTGAGTGAATTTGTTGTTCAAAGAATTCATGATTAGGTCAATACCAGTTTCCAGACCAATCGGGAAACCCAAAGTTTCAAGGTACTCAATGTAACCAATCATCTTCAGAACATGTGGGCCAACAGGTTCACTCGCCCCTTGTTTGCAATTAAAAAGTGACTTACTCGTGTTGAACCTTTCTTGACGAGTTTGGCTTGAAAACATGCTTTGCAAGTGCTCATTGATAGTATATGCATCCATATGCACATGCTGTCTTTGAAGCTCAGCACTCATAGTTGCCAACATAAGACATGCAACATCATTTGCATCATTCTCATCCCTTGTGCGTGCTGCTCGTTCATCAGCAGTAGCACCCTCAGGAAGGGGGTCTGGAGGAGGAATATCAATGACATGAAGCTTGCGCTCCTGCCTGAGGAAAATCCTCAAATTCCTCTGCCAGTCTAGGAAGTTGTTTCCTCCTATCAGCTTGTCCTTCTCAAGGACTGAACGTACGGATAGTGTGTTTGTGTTGTTTGCCATTACTCAGTATCTACAATAATAAAAGTGCAAAATAAACATTAGATTGTCTGAGTTAAAATTTTATGTTCATATGATTATGATATATTCATAATATATCTCCCAGTATGTTTTTATCAAATTAATAGCCCTAACTATTAATTCGGAAAGTATATCCCATAAATCTTTCTAGTGAGCCAAGATCCATATTTCGTCATGTTCTAAGTCAACCAATGGTATCTTTAAAACATAATTATTTAGGTAGACAACAGTTGTCAATTATATCATATATAATTCTTGGATAATTTGGTGAACAACAATTGATCTTATCTATCTAATAGATTTTTAACCAAACTCTATGCTTCTAAGTTCATAATAGTTGAATATAACCGTTTATATTCACCTTATTATGATGAATCAGTTAAGTTAGACCCAATGATACAACGTCCGGATATAACCATTTATATTCGTCGCATTTCACCATGATAGATAGGAGTCCCCTGCCACTGAAAGCCCTTCCCCTTATCGATCTAGGATTTAATGAGTGTTCATTCATTGGAAAGCATCTGATTAAAACTTAATATTTTTACTTAAGGATTTTTAATTTAGAACGATCATGATCCCATCATAAAGAGATTCCCAATTTTTCCTTGAATAAAATACTTCAAATCAATACTCGTCAATGGTTTGATTTCCAGGTAGTGGCGGAGTCACATCGGTCTCGCTTAAAACCCACAGCCTTACAAGTTCTATGAACCCGTTGTTGACAAAATCGCCCCATGTCAGAAATAAAGAAAATTCATATTTTATTCCGTGTTTCATAAACACGAGAATCTCATGATCGTTTGTTAATTTTAAATCTTGAGTCGTTACAGATTTTATCTTGTTTAAAGGCATGTCATGGGTGATGTATCTAATACATACATGCATCATTAATCTAATTAAAATATGCATTTTCTACTCTACACATACTATTTATACATCATATGAAAAGTGCGTAAAGTAAACGTGCAATAGTTATGGCCCAATCTTATGTGATCTTTTCAGGCTAATGAAAAGATCAAGGTCAGTCTATGGTGTAAAAATAACTATTACATATGTCTTCTCTATTGCTTCCATTGTCTCCTTGGCCTCCATATGATGCCTCATCTTTCCCTTGTCCTTCTTGGATGTTACATTAAGAATTATACTAATGAACTTACAAAAGAACTCGAGTTACATTCGAGATAAAACAACTACAAATAAAAAACGACATGCAAGTCGTATTTATTACAAACCAAAAGAATAAACCATTACAACTAAGGTCTTAAGGCCATAACTATGCACCATGCTCAAGTAACCATTAAAGAACATGATAGATCATATAAAGATGACATACTATTTATGACTTATTATGATCCAATCAAGAATAATAAATAAGCAAAGCATATGTGATAAGCACAAATTAAAAACGAAACCCTAAGCACGCGGATCGACCTAAGCAGCGAGCCCCCCGATGGCGGAAATTTTTGCAAAATCAAGTATCAGAATACTAGCAAAACATGTATCAGAATACTATTCCAGAAGCATGTATCGGTATACACACGATCCATATCCGAGTTACCAAAAACATGTATCAGTATACATATTTTAAGAGATCGCATACATATGAGTTATGGCAGATCTTAAACATACTAGTATCATCATATAGATCAATAACAAATTCATTATATCATTCATATAACATAACTGTTATCATGGCAGACTCATATAACATAACTGTTATCATGGCAGACTCATCACACATGCATACTTGTAAAAATACAGTAAACACGTAACCAAATCAGCCCCTTATACACGTAGCTCTGATGCCATTGTTGGGTTTCGAAGGCATAAAACGCAGCGAATAAACGTAAATAAAACAAAAAAAAATTTAAAAACCCAAAAACAGGATCCATGTATAATTAAAGGCAGATTATGGAGATAACGAATCATACCTTTTAAGAGCTTAACTTTCACGAACTCAACGGAGATCCTAGCTATTACGCTTTGTGTCTACCTCTTGGAGAAACACCTCTATGGTATCCACACGAGCACCTTCAAGAACGTCTCACGAACTTGACTACGGAATTGATGTACTAGCCTCCTTCTTGACGATCTGAATTGCCTCTGCCTCTCTTTGCTGCTAGGGTTTTCTCAAAAACGTACAAGCCTCTTTAACTTATCATTATGTATTTATAATGGCTGATTAAAAAGGCCCATAACAGCAAAGCCCAACCCTAGTAGGTATTGGATTAAATAATAAAAACGAATTTCTATTAATTAATTAATAACTAAGTCATACTTAATTATTATGGGCAAAAACATTCCTTTTAATTCGAATTTATATTATCTCAATTAAGTCTTACTTAATTGTAAAAAAATTCAAATAATCATCAATTAATTTAAATCCATAATTTAAATTAACTATTCCATTGAGTGCTCTATTTGTGCGACCCTATAGGCTATTATTTAATTGGCAATAATTTTATTCTTTAATAAAATTATAAACAATGAGCGGTATCTAGTAATACATCATTGTTACCCAATTAAACAATAAATAAATCATCATTAGATAAAACCTTTCGTGATTAATGTTTTTCGTGTAATATAATCCCTTTAACCATACATATTATACATTAAACTCGAGGCATGTATTTTGTCATCCTCTTCAACATTTAATCCGGGTTTACTTGATCCATGAGTAGATTATCGAGACAAATCATTATTTGAGCATGGCCATGCTTTTATAATCTCACTCAATCAAGAGGCCAATAATATCTCTCTTAATTATAGGAGGGTTAAATGCTTTATCTATCATTCATATTTCTCATACGACTCATGATATACCTGATATCCACTTTTATTATCACCCGATCAAAAGTAACTTTTAATGTAGTCAAAGTATATTAATCCTCGTATAGAAATATAATGATTTCAAGTCAAAGGATCGTTACACCATTATCACTGTGAGTCTTTCTTATGACTTTATTAAACATGAAGAATCTCACTGTGGGTCTGTCCAGTACCATGTACTCTCACATGTACCTATATATTGACTTTAGCATCCCCATACTTATAACCAATGAGATGTGGTTATCTTGTCAAACAACATACTAGTCTATCTATGTATTATTATTGTCCTATATAATAATACTCGACTAGGGACCTTTAAGAATATGATATATTATATAATCTCAAGTTCAAGTCATGTACTTAAACTATACAATTTGTATCATGATTCTAAGGACATTTATTATGCTAACAAAATATCGCAGTAATTAAGGTCATAATAAATACATTTATTGAATGATCAACTGACATAAAGATTATAAAAGAATAATATATTGCCTCTAGGGCACCTACACTAACATCCACATCCAGAATTTGAGTAGTTAGAATATCAGCATTTATTGGAGAAACAGGTGGAGTTATCACCTTTGCTTGTGAGGCTTCCATATACAAGACAGATGGAATGTTCAGCCTGTGAATATCAATTTCAGGACTTAATCCTGAATCTTGAACTGGAACATTTTCTTTGATAGGAGAGTCAGGAGGTGTAATCACCGTGTCATGAACAGTGTTTCCAGGTGCTGGAAGGGCTTCAGTGATTGTATGAGTCTTGTGCATACTGTAAATTTCATCAAGAGTAGTTTCAGTAAGGTCATAGTTGTCTCTTATGGTAGTAGACTTCAAATCCCAATTTTCAGGAAGAGCTAAAAGGAATTTTAGATTTGAATCTTCAAGATCATATTCCTTATCCATCAGTGACAGGTCATTCAAGAGTTTCACAAATCTTTCATATATATCAGTTAATGACTCATCAGATTTTGAGTCAAAGTGCTCATACTCCTGTGTGAGTATTGTCTTCATGTTCTTTTTGATGGCTTCAGTTCCCTAACAACTTGTCTCCAAAGCATCCCATATCTCCTTTGCAGTCTTGCATCCAATTGCCCTGTTTGATATGACATTGTCAATTGCACTATACAGCAAATGCCTTACCCTTGCATCCTTGGCAATAGATGAGATGCCTTCAGCTGTGTAATCACCTTTCTCCCTTGGTATAACCTTTGCTGGTTGATCAGCAACTACAACTGAGAGCTTGGTAGGCATATATGGTCCATCATTAATTCTATCAAGATATTCTGGATCTATGGCTTCCAGAAATATAGCCATCTTTACCTTCCATATAGGATACTCAGATGCTCTCAGTATGGGAACCCTAATAGTTTCATATCGACTGTGGGTTTGATTGTTTTGAGTATCTTGAGTTTTGGTGGGCTTGGTTGGAGTTTGTGTTTCTTCAGACATGATTGTAAACCGGATCTTACTGTTTGTATATCAACAGAGTAGTTCTGATACCACTTGTTAGGTCACACAATACTATAGAACGGGGTTGAATATAGTGTTTATACAATCAAATCGATTTATCAACACAAGTATATAACAATAATCAAGTATATTCAATATAATAAACTTTGTTACAATAGAATAGCTGTTCTCTCTTAGTGATGAACAATATCACTAAGAGCTGCTAGGTTTACAATGAATAATATTCTCTCGTGAATGATAACACATATAGTGTAAACCCTAAGCTGTGTTTATATAGTACACAGTTACAAGATCTCTTCTAATTGATATGGAATATAATTTTGTCTCCTAAAATATATCAATCAGATATTATCTTCTACAAGTTTTTTAGTCCTCTAACTCTCCATGCATATCTTCTACTATTTTAGTCACGATCCTTTCCTGTAAACCAACTGATTTCCTTATCTGAAGTATCCGCACTTAAGTCATGAAATAAATTCTGACGGCCTTAAGTTCTGATATAAATTCTGACTTCAGTAAGTTTTGATTTCCAGTAGGTCCTGATATTAAGTTCTGAAACTAAACACAACAGATTAGACATGACATCTCAAATATATCTAACAAACAACTATTGTCAACCTTGTTGCTATGAAATATTCAATTTTCTAGCTCTAATCGCAGGTTTGATTTTAGAATACTTCTTTCTCTCCCTCTCCTCTTTCTCTCTCTACAAGATCGAGTGTGTGTATAGTGACGAGTGTGTGTATCGTGTGTATATATACTTTATTCAAGCATTATAGAATAGATTTTGAATTTTGTAAAACTAGTCTTCAAGTTTATTCTAATTAAATAATGCCACTAAATAGTTGATTATATCCTGGTTGTTAAAAAAATGGACCGTTAACATGATTATTCCGCATAATTTTTTATATAAAAAGATCTCCATAGAGTGCGATTCTCACGACTCACGCCACTGGCATGATCTATGTTGCCTTACTGTTTATTCGCTTCACCAAATTCACATGGCAATCAAACAAACCCTCCAGGTATTAGAGCATTTGCCCTTCTTTTTAATTCATTCAGCAACCTTCATGAGGGGTCCAAGAAAAATTGACTTACAACTCCGCTTTTTTTAAGTCCATCAATTATTCTATCAATCTATTAAATATAAATTATTAAATATAAATTGATTTGCAAAGGACTTTGTTTTCTCTTTCATGTGATAATTTTCCGCCTTCTTTTTTAGTGATTTTATGTTTTATATTAAAATATCAAATTTAAAATAAAAATAATTCAACCATTTTTATTATAAAAGTGAAGTAACACTTTCAACGACATAATATTTCAGTACGTGATATTGAATAAATATTCAAGTATATATTAAATCACTAAAACAAACATATAAAAATACAACTATCACACCATAAACAAAAATATTACACAATATTAAATGAGAACTAAACTATTAATATTATATCCATTATATTTATAATAAGCTTATAACCGGTGTGACCGTACTTGCCTCTTTTGAACTAACCCTAATAAACTTTATGCATTATATTTGTATGTTTATTATGCCCATCTGTATTTTTTAAACTCATCATATCTCATAATTTGGTCCAGAAGTGGATATTTTATTTAGAATAAAATTGCGTTATATACTCTATATTATATTTGGTCTAATCCAAACCTAAAAAAAAGTTCAGTAAAAAAAAACTTAATAGAGAGTTATAGAACTAGATTTCAAAATATATAATGAACTTTTTTTTGTTATGGAGGTTCAAATCTTGTTTTTTGATACTTGAAAATCAGTGGAGAGCTGGCAAATACTTCATCACACTATGATTGGATTTTTAATATTAAAATTTTAACTTTTAATTTTAAAGTCCATTTAACGGCCCCAAATATCTTCACCCAAGGTCTACGAATTCTCATAAACGACCTAGGCCCGGTCTATAACTATGAGTAGGGTTGTAAATAAAACCAATTGTAGAGAACATAACTCTTAACCATTTAATTATTAGCTTGAAAATGTATTAAAGCCAAACTCTATCTTTTATTGAGTCAAATTTTTTGTTCATTTATCGACTAATTAATAAAAAAGATATATGCGAACATGTTCTTGAACATCTCACGAATTATCATTCAATGAAAAACTCATGAATATTGTTCAAGAAATTTTGATTCTAAACAACTAAGTTTACAAACTCGTTCTCACACTTAGTCTCACTTATTTCTTTTTAATATAAATATAAAATATAAAATAAAACTTTTAAAAAACTTACAACAAAATGAATAAGTTTGATGATTTAGCATTCTTATTGTAAATAATATGGAGAAAATAATTTTTTAATCACTCAACTATTTATTTTTTAAAAAAACCTACCACCTAGATTACATTTTTATTTTTTTGTCACTAACATTACTTTTGTTTTGAATTCTACCCCATTTCTTTAATTTTGACTTCTTTTCGTTAAAACAACCGAAAGCGAAGAAAGTGATGCCGGAATCTGGGAAGCCCAAAAAGCGGCACCGTCCAAACCAATTTATGATCAAATCGGCTCTATTTTATATGATTTTTCAGTGTAAATCATTCTATAAAAACTGATCAATTCATATCTAGTAACAACAATTACAACCAAAGTGCTTCTCGATTATTCCGTCGAGTTCCAGTAAAAAATTCCGATGACTTTAAAATTCGATAATAGAAAAATGTATTCAAAACTCCATAAAATTTAGTACATATGAACCAATATACTACTACAAGACTATTACACCAACTGATATTAACAAATAATCAATTAATCAGTTAAAAAATGAAGAACACAAGTGGCTTCTACTTTTCCGGTAAACACAAAATTATAACACAAAATGATGAAATAAATACATGCAAACTAAAAATTGAACGATCTATACATTCATAACTTCAAAATTAATGAATGAATAACAAAAATAAAATCTCAAAATTAATGTGTTTTAGAAAATATTAACAGAATCGTTTACAATGAAAAAGAAATGTAACGTTAGTGACAAAAAAATGTAAGTTGGGCGGTAGGTTTAAAAAAATATATATAATTGAGTGATAAAAAAATCATTTTTTCCTAAATTATGTTATTTCCATTCAAAATATTGATATGGATACAAATATACGAACACAAGTTAAATATATATATATATATATTTACAATCTACCATGTACTGTAATTTAAATCTTCAATGCAAAAAACTATAAACGTAATAAAAATGAATAAATGGATAATATAAATTGGCTGATTGATTTGTATACAAATATGTATACCATTATTTATTAAATCTTATATTGTAAGCGTGTGTCGTTTACGAGAAAATTTAACTAACAATTCATATACTTATTCACCAGCTATACAAGCAAGCATATAAATAAACTTACTCACAAGTCTATTCACGAACGTTGTTATTGAACTTGATCGTGATTTTTCTCAATTTATATTGTGCTCAAGTTCATTTATATACAAATCGAGCCTAATAATTCTCTTCATGTTCGAATCATTAATAACCAGAACCGAACACCGAACTGTTTGTGAGCATATCGACTTATTTACAACCGCATGAGAGTATATTATGTTAAATTATAGTAAAATGAACATGTGAAATTCTGTATAACGTTAATATTTTTTAATTAAAGGTTTCATCAACTTTTATCTATCCAACTTTTATTTTAGGTTTAATGACCTTTTGGCCCTTAAAGATTGGGCTGTTGTAACCATCAACCCCAAATTTATGAAGTCATACCTTTTAAATTGTATAGTATAAGTCTTCGTACCTTTTAACCATTTTCAGCAATAAAATGACATATAGGAAAATATCGGAAGGTAAAACCTTTTTTTACTAAAATTGTTCCCTGGCAATTGAGTTTTTATATACATTTTGAACCCTAAACATTCTAAGACTTTAGTTGCTCCAAAATTAAACATCATAAACTTAATTACAGTGGCGATTAATAATTTTCGGGCTTAGATTGTGTGAATCATTCAATGTCGGGTATAGCAACGCAACCATTCTTGGTATTTCTCTTATTCTCAGTTTATGTTTTACAGATAAATATTTGCCATTTTGATCAGTTGGTTGAATGTTATGCTCAAAACTTTGTATATATATGTATGTCAGTTAATGTTTAGATTTATTGTGTGTACCCGGTTGTTCATAACCTTTTAGTTATCTGTATATTAAACCTAATGATTAAATAATGTAGTCGGATGTTTATATTTATGTGTTAAATATGTTTATATCCATTTATTTTCTATTAAAGGTGATGATGTTTTAAGTATGTGTTTGTTTCAAGGAGGGAAGTTAAAGTGGATTCCCAGAACTGAATATGTATGGGTAAAGCCATTGCGTTTCATTTCCAAGACCTTGATGAAATTACTTTGAAAAATATTAGAGGGTTGACTAATGTATTGGGTTATGAGAGCTTTGGTTCTTTGTATTACAGACTGCCTAAGCAAGAGTTGGATGTATATTCACCATTCAAATGAAAAATAATTGATACCATTTGAAGGTCAAAATGTTCAAAGCAGGTGTGAAGGAGATGATAGCAATGATGTACGAGATTGGATTGATGAAATTAAATACAATGACTTTGCTAATAGTGACTACTCCATGACAGATGATGACCTTCTTTTTAGTAAGAATGTTGAAGAGGAAGTGGAATGGTTTTGTAGACTTAGGTAAGGACTTGGTTTAAGTTAAAAGAGAGAGGTTGAGAAGGATGTGGACATGCAGGTTGATGATGATTATGACAGTTATGATTGGAAAGCTTGGAAGATAATGAATTTCAAGATGAGTTTCTAACTCAGAAGAGGGAGAAAGCATTTCCAATGTTTGAAGAGAAAGAAAAGCCAAAGTTGAGAGTTCGAATGATATTCAATAATTACAAACAGTGGAGGGAGGAAACACAGAACCATAGTACTAGTGAGGGGAGGGTCATCAGGATCTCTAAAAGTAACATAACCAGGATTAGGGTTGTGTGTCAACCACCATGCCCTTGGATATTATTTTCATCATTAAATTTTGACAAAACCATGAAAATAAAAATTGTGGGACTAGGTATATTTTAATTCTTTTCTTGGTTTTCTCTATTATAATTATATGTGTGTGTATTAGCTACTAACTGACCATTTCTTTATTACATTGATAGACCATACATATACTAGAGAGTAGACGGGGTACCCTTCATTAATTCTGGGTTTTTATATAAAAAATACTCCCCAGAATCTTGAATTAATCCAAACTATCCAATTAAAGTCTTTCATATCTCATGGAAGATCTGTTATCATACCAGGTGCACTTGTAGAAGCACTATAGAAGATCAAGAATGAAAAGAAAGACAAAAGTGGAGGACCTTCAACAAAGAATAAAAAAGACACATGAGATGCAACTTTTTCACTTTAATCTAGTCATGCATTTATGCAGTTTTAATTGATGCTAAAGCAATTTATCACAATTTATGTTTATGTGGAATTGATGTTATTTATCTTTTAGTTACAACTATATAATAGGATGTAATGACGAATTATGAACTTATTAATAAAATCACTTTCTTTTACAATTGTGATAATTTCATTATAAATTTTGATTACAATGTTGGAAAATTTAGTTAGATTATATTTCTTAGTGTTTGATTCCACTTCATTGATAATTTCATTATAAATTTTGATTACAGTGTTGGAAAATTTGGACTACCTAGTCATACGTCAAAAGCTACATTACTACTACAAAGGTTTCATTTAGGTAGATCATATTTCTTAGTCTTTGATTCCACTTCATTAGTCATCAGTACAAACAACAAAATGACTACAATAATGACCATATACATTAAAATGGGGTTTCTCTTCTTCACCTTCATCTCAGATATAACTTCTAATTTCATAAAATTATCCTCTAACTTCTCTATTTTTCCTAAAGTTCGGGAAATATGGTTCTTGACCTTGGGCACAAAGGGGGGTGGAACCATAGATTGAAATTACATAAATTCCCCATATCATCCTGCCAGAAAATTGGGAAAAAGTTAAATAACCATTAAACAAATATAACCTCATGTCATGTACAAATTTACTTACCCCGAATCAGAAAAAACCATAGATACACCTTCCTGGATTCGCATCTGTCAATGAGTTCTTAGCACTGATGTGGTTCCACACTAATAATTAAGATTCATGCTCAAGAATTATTTAATAAAATATATATCAATATATATATGTGTGTGTGTCTAATTATATAACCACAGGGGCTGTGGGGTTTTGCGGGAGCATTTTCTCAATTTTGGAGGGAACAATTTTAGTAAAAGACGATTTTACCCTCCGATATTTGCCGATATATAATTTTATCTTTGAAAAGTGTAAAAAGGAAGGAAAACTAATACCATAGGTGTAAAAAGGTGTGACTTCATAAATTTGGGATATATTTGGGAATAATAGGTATAACAGCTCATACTTAAGGGTCGAAAGGTCACTAAGGCTTTATTCTAATGTATATTTAATTTTTTATAAGAAAAATGTGGCAACTTTATTTATACGTTTTTCTTATAGGTAAAGGTGGAACTAATCTTGAAGATTTAACAGGCAAGCTATTTGTTACTGTTGTGTAGAAAACTTAGTTTGTGTTTGGATTAAATTGTGTTTGGCCTCTAGGGGGATATGAGTTTGGGTGTCAAGCTCCCTAGAAATAGCTTACTGGCCTTTTCTTTTCATCTCAATCATAATCTCTTATCTGTATCGTCGAAGTAAGGGAATTCTTAGGACTAAACTCATGTCGATTAGACCTGTTATTGTCGTTCCATGTGCTGTTATTGGCATTCTTACCGGGACTGTTAATTATTTATATTCCTATGGCATATCTCGTCTTCCTATATCGATCACTGCACTTATAACTACTACTCAGTTGGCGTTTACTAATGGATTTACATTTCTTTTGGTTAAGCAAAAGTTCACCAGTTTCACTATAATTCTGCCTTTTATTATGTATTGGAGATGTACTTCCTGCATTTCATACTACTTCTAATCGTCCTGCTAACGAGCCCAACAAGAAACTTTTTTTTTTGCATGATAATGACTCTTACAATATCAAGAATTCACGGACAAAGAAAACTCCTCGGCCAATGGATATCCCCCATCCACTACTTCTACTTTCGTTGATCGTAATCGTATATATAGCCATGACTTATCGTAAATGCCAAAGCAGATCCTTTCCCCCCGAAGAGGATAACCCACCAGATTACAGGACAAGTGATCCCAAGTGTAGAAGTGCAAAGTATGAGATAACCCTAGAGTCTCCCATCGAGGACAACCCTTCGAATACGGAGACAAGGCTTATAGAGCATACACTGGATATGTCCTAAGTCCAATCATGTATTAGGATTTAGGAATAACTTTTAGAATAAGTTCACTGAACATGACTCACCCAGCTGAACAACTGATGGAGTTCACTCACGTGTCAGCAGTTGTTCACATAGTGATAGTTGTACAAGTATCCTTAGACTTGAGGTCATCATAGTCATCTTGTGTACACTGAACTATGTTTTGGTTTAGTTCTTAGTCTCCAGGGACAATTATTAGGGCTCTACTGGGTATAGGAATTTGTACACGAAGATAGTGTATGATCAATAAAGAATCTACCCCTTCCAGTGATGGAAGCGAATGTTCAAGGCTGATCCACTTATGCTAGTTCAGGAATCTCTGGCCAGAGTGAATGAAATTAGAAAGGAGTTTCTAATTTGCATAGAACTAAGCATAGTAAATGGTAAGTAAGTGATTGAATTAGATAGGCTTGACACGAGATCCATGCCTTGTATTTAATCGGGACATTGTAGGGTAGAAGGAGTTTATTGTACGGTAACTATTCAGTGAATAGGTTCTTGGTATTCTAAACAGTGAATTCATATTATCCGGATAGTCGCGATATGTTGAGAAGTATCCCTCACGATGTAGAATAAATATGATTAATTAATTAATCATATTTAATAAATTAGAGAATTTATATAAATAATGATAAAATAGTTTTATTATTATTTATTTCTACTACCGGCTTAATATTGAACCTACAGGGTCACACCATAAAAAGAGAATGATTTAATGGTGGAGGAATTAATTAATAATGGCTGATAATTATTTATTTATGAAATAAATAATTAATTGGCGAATTTAATAATTAATTAAATGAGATTTAATTAATTATAAATTAATTTAGAAAAGTTCTTAATATTATTAATTAAAGGATTTAATTTTTGGAAATTAAATCAAGAGAGAGAATTATTTCTAAAGTGTTTAGAAAAAAGAATTAATAATTAAAAGATGTTTTAATTATTAATAAGAATAATAAATTGGATAATAATAATAATATTTATGGGAAAATTTCAGCTGAAAATTTTGCCTATAAATATACTATTATAGACCCTATTTTTATTCGTACCCAAAAACCCAAAAAGTTTAGAAAACCCAATTCTCTCCACCTCCTTCCTCCTCCTTTACATCGTTTTCTTGGTGGATACCGGTGGAGTGCTTCACACTTGAGGAGCAACTGCTAAGGATCTCTGATCGTTGTCTCCGAATTATTTTAAAGGTTAGATTCGATCCCTACGTTTTTACCACGATTTATATGCTTTTATTTGGATTTTATATGTGTAAAAGTGTTTTGCCATGCCTCCGCTACGGTTTAAATTCCAACAATGGTATCAGTGCATAAGTTGTATGCATATAGATCTGTGGTAAAAAAATTCAGAATTTTATGTGCTTGTATGAATTCATTATGATTTTTACAAGTTATATCATGGATTAATTTTTTCTGATGAGAAATCGTTTCTCAGAATAATTTTGAATGTTGATCTGGGTTCTACAAGTGTTGTAGATCGTCTGGGTATTTTTTTCATAATTTTAGGATGTATAGATTTTTTATTATGAATTTTTGAAGTTCTTACAATTAAATTCGTAATTAAATAATTATATATATATATGAATTGTATGTATGTATATATCTGTATCTGCTGTTACTGTTGTGGTGTGATGGTAGCACAGACAAAGAAACAGAGAAGGTACGGCGGCACGGAAATCCGTGCGAGGAAAAAGACGGCAGCTACTGCAGAAAAGAAAAAAAAAGGGGTGTCGCGCATTCCGGGAATGGGTTACACCCTGTGGCGCATTCACGGAATGCGTTACACCTTTTAATGGCTTAAAAGGGTTGTAACGCATTACCGGAATGTGTTACAGGGCTTGTAACGCGTTCCTGTAATGCGTTACATCCCGACTGTCCAGATTAAAATTGATTTTCTAGGAGTTTCGTAACTCCATTTTGGGCGTGCAATATATCGTTGGATTCGTTTTTCCGAGATGGATCTAATGGTGTGATCAAATTTTAGTTTATATAAAAGTTTTGAACTGATTATATTCCATGAAGTGTTTTAAAGTTGTTTTTGACTGTTTTAATTGCTTTTATATGCTTCATGTGATACATAGAGATGTATAATGCTTAGACCAATATGCTAGATGATGTAACATGCCTACCTTGATGTTTATTCATGTTTATATATGTGATATATGCTTAGTTTATCATGCGATGATAGATTTAGGTGAACTTAAATGAACATAAGGCGTTTGTTAGACAACCTAGTATAGTGAAATTGTTTCATTACCTTAATAATAATATTATGAATACAATCATGAGATTCTTGTGTTTGTGAAACATATAATTGAATATAAATTTTCGATATGAGAGAAAGGATGATTCTGTCAACAACAGATTTCTATCTGTAAGAAAGGGTTATTAAGTGACGCCTCTTGACAATGCTCCACCCGATCTGGGAATCATCTGATTATTGATTATTGATTTGAAATATTTAATTTAAAAGGAAGAATCTCTTTATAATATGATTATGATTGTAACATAATATAATCCCTCTAAAATTAAATAATATCAAGTAGTAATTGGCCAATGACACAACGGGCTTGTGTCGGTCATAGCCTTCCAACATGATAGAAAAGTAGTTCTTATTTTTGAATCATAGTCGGTTCATGCTACAGCCGAGGGCTTTGATTTCGAAATAAGAAATACTTGTCTATTATATAGAGATATGTACATTGAATAAGAATCTAATGGTCGGTACGTGCCACAGCCGTGGGCCTTTGGGGACTGATTCAACTGTACGGAATGTTGGGTTAGACTTGACTTAGAATATTGAGTTTGTCGTGCCACAGCCGAGACTCAATTATTCAAGAGGCTAAAGTTTGATTAGGGAATAACATAAGATGTAATTGACAAGAGTTGTCTGCCTATTGAACATTACATGGCGGTTCGTGCTACAGCCGGGGTTGTGTAATGGAATGTAGGATCCCTATTCCCACTAGCATTATGAATGCTTAATTTTTTCACGTAGGGGGTTGAATAAATTAGGTAAACTAGTGGGAGCCACTTATGAATAAAGACCCGATTCATCTAGTGTTTTAAAATGAAATCAAATATTTGCTAAGTGTTGTTATGTGTTTATCATTTATAGGTTTACAATATACATTATGTCTTCTGCACTATCACTCAGGAGCATACTAGATGCTCACAAATTGACTGGTCCTAATTATGCTGACTGGCTTCGAAACTTGAGAATTGTTCTCAGAATTGAGAAGCTGGAATACGTGATTGACTCACCTAAGCCTACTGAACCTGCTAGTGATGCACATAATGATTAACATGTTGTGTATCAAAAGTGGATAGATGATGCAAATGTTGCTCAATACATCATGCTAGCTTCCACAAACATTGAGCTACAGAAGCAACATGACCATATGGATGCTCACATTATCCTCATGCATCTACAAGAGTTGTATGATGTGGCGGGGATGACAGCTCGATATGAGATATCGAAGGAGTTGTTCCGTTGTAGGATGTCTGAGGGATCATCTGTGAATGACCATGTACTTAAGATGATCAATTTGATTGAACGTCTTGGACAACTTGGTTTTGCCATGGATGGGGAGTTGAGCCAAGACTTGGTCTTGCAATCACTTCCGAGTTCGTTCTCGCAGTTTGTTGTGAACTTTCATATGAATAAGTTGGATGTCAGCCTGCTTGAACTCCACAACATGTTGAAGACTGCGGAATCGAATTTCCCCCCTAAGAAGAGTTCTGTTCTTCTAATTGGTGAAGGTTCCAATCCTAAGAAAAGGAAGAGGAACTCTTCCAAGAAGAAGTAAGTAGGTGAAGAAAAGCCGGTTCCACCAAAAGCTGAAGACCCCAAGAGTAAAATTGTTTGCTTTCACTGTAACAAGGTGGGGCACTGGAAGAGGAACTGTAAGGTTTACCTTGCAGAATTGAAGAAGAAAAAGGGTAGTGAGACTACCACTTCTGATTCAGGTATGTTCATGATAGAAGTGAATATGTCATTAATTCAAATTTCTACTTGGGTATTAGATACCGCCTGTGGTTCTCAAATCTGCAATTTGTTGCAGGGACCAAGGAGAAGTAGGACTCTTGAGGAAGAGGAGGTGATTCTACTGATGGGCAATCGAGCAAGAGTTGCTGCTGTAGATGTAGAATCATTTCATTTACATAGGCCTACGGGCAAGACTATTGTTTTAAATAATTGTTATTTTGTTCCCTCAATTGTGAGGAATATTATTCCCATGTTAGACTTGGATGGATTTTCATTTATTATTGAGAATAATGAATGTTCTATTCTTAGAGATAATATTCTTTATGGACGTGGTACTTTATATAATGGTCTATATAAATGTGACATAATTTACTTCAGATTGAACAAACTAATAAAAGAAAAGGGATGATGAAAATCTCACTTCATAGTGGCACTGCAGTCTCAATTTAGTAGACATGGAGAGAGGGCCGCAAATTTGCTAGGAATGGTACACACAGATGTATGTGGACCAATGTCTATGCAAGCCATGGGTGGATTTTCATACTTCATTACTTTCATAGATGATAGATCTGGATTCGGATATGTGTTTGATGAAACACAAGTCTGAGGCCTTTGAAAAGTTCAAAGAATATAAATATGAAGTGGAGAAACAACCAAACATAGTATTATAACTCTTCGATTAGATCGAGGTGGTGAATACTTGAATGGAGAGTTTCTGGATTATCTCAAAGTAAATGGTATATTCTCCCAGTGGACTCCTCCAGATTGGTATCTGAAAGGAGAAATCGAACTTTGTTAGACATAGTTTGGTCCATGATGAGCTATGCAAATCTTCCAGTACTCCTATGGGGTTATGCATTGGAAACCTCAGCATATTTACTGAATAAGGTGCCTTCTAAATCTATTCCTCAAACTCCGTATGAGATATGGAAAGAAAGGAAATCGAGTCTTAAACACATTAAGATTTGGGGATGTCCAGCTTATGTCAAGTAAGTTGACCCAGATAAGCTGGAATATCGATCCGTAAAATGTAGTTTTGTGAGATATCCTAAAGAGACTTTAGGGTATTACTTTTACACCGATCATCGGGTGTTTGTCCCCAGACATGCTACCTTCTTGGAAAAGGAGTTTATCCTTGAAGGAAACAGTGGGAGCAAAATTGAACTTGATGAAGTTCAAGAAGCACAAACTACTACGGATCAAGTGGAAACACCTGTTATGACTGAACAACCTTTTGTGGAATAGCCCATTCATAGATCAGGGAGAGTGTTTCGCCAACCTGAGAGGTAATATGGCCTTGTCATTGAGAATTACAATGAGTTGTCGATCATTGATGATGACGACCCTGTAACCTATAATGAGGCTATGAGTAGTGTTAACTCAGAGAAATGGCATAGTGCCATGAAATCGGGAATGGAATTTATATATACGGTATATAAAAGATAGATTATAGCAGATGGCCAGGTGGAGACCTTTAAGGCTAGGCTTTTGGCAAAAGGATTCAAACAAAGGCAATGGATTGACTTTGATGAAACTTTTTACCTATAGCCCTGTTAAAATCAGTTCGGATTTTGCTTGCGATTGCTGCTTACTACGACTATGAGATCTGGCATATAGCCAGATGGTTTTCTTTCCAACGGAAATGAAAGCCTAGCGTGTAAGCTACTGCGAACCATATGTGGTTTAAAGCAAGCTTCCCGAAAGATGGAACATTCGTTTTGATAAGACAATCAAAGAGTTTGATTTTATCAAAAACGTAGATGAACTATTCGTCTACAAAAGGGTTAGTGGGAGCGCGGTAACATTTCTTGTATTGTATTGAATTAGAGTTGACACATAACAACATAGCAGACCCACTCACAAAGCTACTTTTTGAAAGTCACTTTGATCATCATAAAGACAAGATGGGTATTAGATACCAGAGTGATTGGCTTTAGTACAGTTTCTCTTCCAGTGACCATCTTTCTTACAGTAGTGACATTCACCCTTGGCCACACCACCTTTAGGCTTTAAAGCCTGTTTGGGACCTGACTTTGGCTTGGGTGTAGAATTAGAACCAATCTTCTTCTTACCCTTCCATTTGCCCTTCCCTTTGGCCTTACCTTTATTTCCCACCATCAGTATGGGAGCAGGTTCAGCTGTTTTCATGTTGGTCTCATATGTTCTCAACATATGCAACAATTCAGTAGGTGTTTTGTCAAATTCATTCATATTGTAGTTCACAACAAACTGAGTGAATTTGTTGTTCAAAGAATTCATGATTAGGTCAATACCAGTTTCCAGACCAATCAGGAAACCCAAAGTTTCAAGGTACTCAATGTAACCAATCATCTTCAGAACATGTGGGCCAACTGGTTCACTCGCCCCTTGTTTGCAATTAAAAAGTGACTTACTCGTATTGAACCTTTCTTGACGAGTTTGGCTTGAAAACATGCTTTGCAAGTGCTCATTGATAGTATATGCATCCATATGCACATGCTGTCTTTAAAGCTCAGCACTCATAGTTGTCAACATAAGACATGCAACATGATTTGCATCATTCTCATCCCTTGTGCGTGCTGCTCGTTCATCAGCAGTAGCACCCTCAGGAAGGGGGCCTGGAGGAGGAATATCAATGACATGAAGCTTGCGCTCCTGCCTGAGGACAATCCTCAAATTCCTCTACCAGTCTAGGAAGTAGTTTCCTCCTGTCAGCTTGTCATTCTCAAGGACTGAACGTACGAATAGTGTGTTTGTGTTGTTTGCCATTACTCAGTATCTACAATAATAAAAGTGTAAAATAAACATTAGATTGTCTGAGTTAAAATTTTATGTTCATATGATTATGATATATTCATAATATATCTCCCAGTATGTTTTTATCAAATTAATAGCCCTAACTATTAATTCGGAAAGTATATCCCATAAATCTTTCTAGTGAGCCAAGATCCATATTTCGTCATGTTCTAAGTCAACCACTGGTATCTTTAAAACATAATTATTTAGGTAGACAACAGTTGTCAATTATATCATATATAATTCTTGGATAATTTGGTGAACAACAATTGATCTTATCTATCTAATAGATGTTTAACCAAACTCTATGCTTCTAAGTTCATAATAGTTGAATATAACCGTTTATATTTACATTATTATGATGAATCAGTTAAGTTAGACCCAATGATACAACGACCGAATATAACCATTTATATAAATGTGACATAATTTACTTCAGATTGAACAAACTAATAAAAGAAAAGGGATGATGAAAATCTCACTTCATAGTGGCACTGCAGTCTCCATTTAGTAGACATGGAGAGAGGGCTGCAAATTTGCTAGGAATGGTACACACAGATGTATGTGGACCAATGTCTACGCAAGCCATGGGTGGATTTTCATACTTCATTACTTTCATAGATGATAGATCTGGATTCGGATATGTGTTTGATGAAACACAAGTCTGAGGCCTTTGAAAAGTTCAAAGAATATAAGTATGAAGTGGAGAAATAACCAAACATAGTATTATAACTCTTCGATTAGATCGAGGTGGTGAATACTTGAATGGAGACTTTCTGGATTATCTCAAAGTAAATGGTATATTCTCCCAGTGGACTCCTTCAGATTGGTATCTGAAAGGAGAAATCGAACTTTGTTAGACATAGTTCGGTCCATGATGAGCTATGCAAATCTTCCAGTACTCCTATGGGGTTATGCATTGGAAACCTCAGCATATTTACTGAATAGGGTGCCTTCTAAATCTGTTCCTCAAACTCCGTATGAGATATGGAAAGAAAGGAAATCGAGTCTTAAACACGTTAAGATTTGGGGATGTCTAGCTTATGTCAAGTAAGTTGACCCAGATAAGCTGGAATATCGATCCGTAAAATGTAGTTTTGTGGGATATCCTAAAGAGACTTTAGGGTATTACTTTTACACCGATCATCGGCTGTTTGTCCCCAGACATGATACCTTCTTGGAAAAGGAGTTTATCCTTGAAGGAAACAGTGGGAGCAAAATTGAACTTGATGAAGTTCAAGAAGCACAAACTACTACGGATCAAGTGGAAACACCTGTTTTGACTGAATAACCTTTTGTGGAACAGCCCATTCATAGATCAGGGAGAGTGTCTCGCCAACCTGAGAGGTAATATGGCCTTTTCATTGAGAATGACAATGAGTTGTCGATCATTGATGATGACGACCTTGTAACCTATAATGAGGCTATGAGTAGTGTTAACTCAGAGAAATGGCATAGTGCCATGAAATCCGGAATGGAATTTATATATACGGTATATAAAAGATAAATTATAGCAGATGGCCAGGTGGAGACCTTTAAGGCCAGGCTTTTGGCAAAAGGATTCAAACAAAGGCAATGGATTGACTTTGATGAAACTTTTTACCTATAGCCCTGTTAAAATCAGTTCGGATTTTGCTTGCGATTGCTGCTTACTACGACTATGAGATCTGGCATATAGCCAGATGGTTTTCTTTCCAAGGGAAATGAAAGCCTAGTGTGTAAGCTACTGCGAACCATATGTGGTTTAAAGAAAGCTTCTCGAAAGATGGAACATTCATTTTGATAAGAAAATCAAAGAGTTTGATTTTATCAAAAACGTAGATGAACTATTCGTCTCCAAAAGGGTTAGTGGGAGCGCGGTAACATTTCTTGTATTGTATTGAATTAGAGTTGACACATAACAACATAGCAGACCCACTCACAAAGCTACTTTTTGAAAGTCACTTTGATCGTCATAAAGACAAGATGGGTATTAGATACCAGAGTGATTGGCTTTAGTACAAGTGGGAGATTGAAAGGAATATTTCCTAAGTCCAATCATGTATTAGGATTTAGGAATAACTTTTTATGTAATCTGTTTTGATTTCATTGATATTAATAAAAGACTTATTTTGTTTTTATTACGGGCTCTATCTATTTAAGTGTTTAAATAAGATATACCATAGTTTAGAGTAAAGCTTTTAATGGATTATGATGAGATCATAATAGTGAGACCTAAAAAATGATAACTCTAAACTTAAATAGTTCCTGGTCATAGGATTACTAACTGGTAATTAATAATCCGCAAAGATCGGTACATACTATGCTTGCTTCATTATGAAGGATGTCTGTTCTCATAGACATTTGTGTAGTGACACTATAGCTAGTATGTAGGTGCTTATTATAGAATAAGTTCACTGAACATGACTCGCCCAGCTGAACAACTGATGGAGTTCACTCACGTGTCAGCAGTTGTTCACATAGTGATAGTTGTACAGGTATCCTTAGACTTGAGGTCATCATAGTCATCCTGTGTACACTGAACTATGCTTTGGTTTAGTTCTTAGTCTCCAGGGACAATTATTAGGGCTCTACTGGGTATAGGAATTTGTACACGAAGATAGTGTATGATCAATAAAGGATCTACCCCTTCCAGTGAAGCAAACGA
Organism: Apium graveolens; assembly: GCF_009905375.1. Classification (NCBI taxonomy): domain Eukaryota; kingdom Viridiplantae; phylum Streptophyta; class Magnoliopsida; order Apiales; family Apiaceae; genus Apium; species Apium graveolens. Next base: position 277,751,265 of record NC_133652.1, on the reverse strand, counting down.
ATGTTCAAGGCTGATCCACTTATGCTAGTTCAGGAATCTCTGGCCAGAGTGAATGAAATTAGGAAGGAGTTTCTAATTTGCATAGAACTAAGCATAGTAAATGGTAAGCAAGTGATTGAATTAGATAGGCTTGACACGAGATCCATGCCTTGTATTTAATCGGGACATTGTAGGGTAGAAGGAGTTTATTAGTACGGTAACTATTCACTGAATAGGTTCTTGGTATTCTAAGCAGTGAATTCATATTATCCGGATAGTCGCGATATGCTGAGAAGTATCCCTCACGATGTAGAATAAATATGATTAATTAATTATCATATTTAATAAATTAGAGAATTTATATAAATAATGATAAAATAGTTTTATTATTATTTATTTCTACTACCGGCTTAATATTGAACCTATAGGGTCACACCATAAAAAGAGAATGATTTAATGGTGGAGGAATTAATTAATAATGGCTGATAATTATTTATTTATGAAATAAATAATTAATTGGCAAATTTAATAATTAATTAAAAGAGATTTAATTAATTATAAATTAATTAAGAAAAGTTCTTAATATTATTAATTAAAGGATTTAATTTTTGGAAATTAAATCAAGAGAGAGAATTATTTCTAAAGTGTTTAGAAAAAAGGATTAATAATTAAAAGGTGTTTTAATTATTAATGAGAATAATAAATGGGATAATAATAATAATATTTATGGGAAAATTTCAGCTGAAAATTTTTCCTATAAATATACTATTATAGACCCTATTTTTATTCGTACCCAAAAATCAAAAAAGTTTGGAAAACCCAATTCTCTACACCTTCTTCCTCTTCCATTACATCATTTTCTTGGTGGATAGCGGTGGAGTGCTTCACACTTGAGGAGCAACTGCTAAGGATCTCTGATCGTTGTCTCCAAATTATTTTAAAGGTTAGATTCGATCCCTATGTTTTTACCACGATTTATATGCTTTTATTTGGATTTTATATGTGTAAAAGTGTTTTGCCATGCCTCCGCTGCGGTTTAAATTTCAACAGTTTTCGATCATTTCCCTACGAGAATAACTCGCAAGACTACAGAACGATGCCTTCAACATGTTTTACGAGATAAAAGTATCCTAGAGGCTCTTTTTGCTTTACAGGGCGTGCCTTGTGAAGGATCAATTAAAAATGATTTTAAAAAAATTAGAACATGAATATAACAAATAAATTTTAAAAATATTACAATAGCTAAGGCAACATTAAATTACCTACTGCAATACCAGAAAGCAAATGCAACGCATAAAGTGCCATGTCAGCATGTGGGCCCCACTTGTGCCATGTCAGCACACCCCGTCAGTATTTTGGGCCCCACATGCGGGACCCACTGTTGCCACGTCAACATGCCACGTCAGCATGCTGACGTCAGTATGTATGTCAACATTTATTAAATAAATAAAATGTCTAATGCAACGCTATGACCTCTACTGTTGCATGATGCGCAACACTAACAGTTACTAGCAATGGTAGCTTCAATGTATTGCAACGCTTTCTCCACTGTGTTGTAATAAACTAAAAATTTTGTAGATAATGCAACGCTTTTCATGCAGCGCTAGCTAAAACCGTTGCCTATGTGCACTTATGGCGTAGTGCCTTAAGAGATGTACAGGGATGTTCTGTAGGATCTATATTTTGATTGCATTAGGCTTTAGAATTTTGAGTTGCTTTTGTACATGATGGTATTTTGACTGACTTTATAATTTTTTGTTGGTTTGTTGGTTTCAGGGTTGTAGGAGAATGATCGGGTTATTAATGAGTATCAAATTATGTGATTTTGATTTTTTGGTCTTGTCTTTCTGTTTATTTGCCCAAATTTTGGAATTTTTGGGTGTTTATAAATGAAATATGTACGTAAATGTATAAGGCAGTAAGATCAGTTGATATATACAACTTTTTTATAACTGATGTTGAAGATGGTAAACATATCAGGTTTATTTAATGAACTAATTACTAATCAAGCCTCTAACATCGGTTTTCTTTTACATGTGATGTAAAAAGGTAACTTTGACATCTGTTTCATATCCAAAAGTGATGTTAGAAGACAACTTTGACATCATTTTTCTTTCTATAACGATGTAAATACTGATTTATACTTTGTAAATTAATTTTTAAAGTTCATACCTAGATCATATCAAAGCTATTTGGAAAAGATTGTAATGCAATTTTTGTTTAAAAACAGAGAATATACATTAGACTGTAATCCAGAACCTATGTTAAAGATGTTCCCTGACATAATTTCACAACCGATGTCATATGGGGATATCTTTCTCTACACCTGTATAGACATCGGTCGGGAAACATTTAACATTGATTTCTGGAAGATGTCTATTGAAGTTTTTTTAGTAGTGTATAGAATACAATTGAATTATCATACAACTTATCCTTAGGGTTATCAAAATAACTTTGTCTTGTTATGTACATGCATGTCTTGCATAATAGATATTCAGAAAGTTAAATGCCCATATTTCATAACCAGAAAAAACCTACAGATCAACCTGAAAAAATTTCTAGATTCTGCAAGTAAAAAAATGTTAAATTTGGAAGAAATAACTGATGCAATAATTTGCAGATTGAGCAATCAAAATTATGATAGAATTCTATTCAGGACTGAAAAAAGTCTGCAAATTCTACTGACAAAAAAATGTTAAAAAACTCTACAAATATTTCAGCAAATATAATAATGCATGTGCAAAAATTTTACAGTCCAAATTCTGCATTTTGCTAAAAACAGCTCCAAATATTCTGATAAAGCAATACACATATTATATTCTTAAAATATGTAGATTAATAGATTTGATAAGATTTCAAACACATTCTAACAAACATAATGCAAAATGTCTTCAAACTTATGAATGACCTAAATTATCTTACCATAGATTCGTCTCAAGTTCAGTAAATCATCCCCGAGGTATAATAAATTTTAAACTTAATAAAGCTAAACATCAAATATTTGAGAAAGAGTCATCAACTAAAACACTATATTAAATGAAGTTACAATCACAAGCCCTACCAATAAAGGTACAATGGCAACATAAAAACAATTTCAAAGAGTAAATACTTCAGTCTCCAACATAATAGTAATTTGAAAATGAAGTTGGACTAGTAGATTTGTAGTATTACTAATTTTTCTGACTTTCTTCACTCACTCTCCATGATCTAGATTTTTCCCGTGATGCGAGTTTAATTTTATAGGTCAAAACTCGTGGCCCTGATTCTGTCCTCTTTTCTGATTCTCCAGTTCTGTAAAATAAAATTTTGCATATACAATAGTTAAACAATAAAGACTAGTCTAATAAGTTGGCGTATGAAACATATTGCTAAATGATTTCATAATTATTTCATCAACAATAGTTTTCTTAATTGTAGCGATACTACCTATATAATGCATACTTATAATTTATTTCCAATAATATTCTCAAATTTATGATTCCTAATGCTTCCAAAAGGATCAACCTTTTCTAAGTCCAAAATCAAGAATTTACTGAATCCCCGGAAAATATTGCATCTCCCCTAACAACTGCTATGAACATCAGAAATTCTTCTTAATTAATGTTATTGTTAAGTAACCAGTCGCTCTAAAACCTTAAGGTAGTAGAGGAAGGCCCGAACAAGATCTTATACTCTTTAATACTCCCCCTCCATCGTACGATACATTTCGCTACGATTGACAACAACATATACAACTAATGCCAATATAAACTGAGCTTTGATACCATGTTAAACTATACATAATAATGATTTTATTATAATAAGACTTGTTCTCAATTATAATAGAAGAGAGGCTTATATACCCAACAACAAAACTTAATGAAGGAAAATATTCTAATAAGGAAATTATTTTAATAATGAAACTATCCAATAATACAATATCATTATATATGTTAACACCCCCCCCCCCCAACTCATGATATTGAATCTGGAGTTTCCAAACCAAGTGACGGAGCCACGTAGCCAAAAAAATCCAAAGCTACAACACCAGATTCAAGAGCATTCAAACAAATCCAAAAAAAGAGTTACAAATTCAAACAAACAAAAAACTTCCAAATGAATCCAAACACGCAAAAACAAAAAAGAACGCAGCAACAAAAGAAAAATCGTCCAAAGGCGCAAAACCCATGAGAAATTAAAATGATCAAATCACCAAAGCAATAAATCTACAACCACTGAAAAAAATACAAAAACTTCATCCAAAATAAGACAAAGCAATCAAATCACCAAAGCAACAAATCTGCAACCATCAAAAACAATATTAAAACTGCATGCGAAATTGAATCCAAATCCAAAACCAAACTCCATATCAACCAAATACAAACTCCAGATAATTGAATCCAAGTCAACAAATTGTATCTAATCCTCAACCAAATAAAAATTGTATCTCAATTTAAATTGTATCCAATGTGCCTAAACCACCAAATAACCTATACCAATCCCGTAAAGAACCAATATGCCTACAGCACCAGATAAAATAAAATAGAAGGCGGAGAAGTATACAAATGTGCCTACGCATACCCACATCATCAACACAAGAAAAGGAAATGAAGATGAGGGGGAAAGAAAGAGAAAAAATAATATTATCAAGGAGCCAATATCATCAAAACGAGATCGAGAGTGTATATTAGAGTCCCAACAAAAACCAGCATAAATATTATATGAGAGTTTCAACCAAAACCAGCAGAAAAGTTGCTTGAGAGTCCCAACCAAAATCAGTAGAAAAAAATAATTTCAACCAAAATCAAGTACCCTCGAGAAATTTAACTAAATCAAAGAAAAAATAATAATTATGAAGAAAAGATATAGTTCTATAACTTTTTTTAAAAAAAATATTTTCTGAATAAAAGTTTATACATTCTATTTTTATTCAGAAAATAAAAATTTTTAGAAAAAATTATAGAACTATACTTTTTATTCATCTTAAAATGTGTGCGAGACACTCTTCCATAAATGATAACAATTGGGAGGGACGGAGGGAGTAACTGATTTGAATAAGAAGAAGACAAGAAAAAATAATAATAGTAACACATATATTAAACCCAATATGTGGAACCTAACCCGTTATAACTCATCATCAACCTATCCCGGATCGAATCATAGCTCTTGATATCATAATAAATAAGCAGTTGCTCTAAAACCTTAAGGTAGTAGAGGAAGGCCTGAACAGGATCTTATACTCTTTAACATTTATAATCAATTTATTCAACTCTAAGAAATTAAGATATCTTTTGCTTTGCGAATTCATAATACGATTGATTTTCTATTATCTTTTCAGGATATCAGCAACTAAAAATCTCAAAAAAAGGATATTTGACCATAGGAAAGACGGCTGAATGAAAATGTGAGAAAAATTGCACGTATAATTTACATTAATTTGCATCCTAAATTAAATGAAGAATAACCAGAAATTTGGATTCACATATGTTCTAAATAAGTAAAGAAAAATCATAAACTTACATCAGTTATAAATTGCTCAATAAATTTATTAATTACACAGAACGTTAAATATATATTTTTCTTTTAAAGCTAATCTTCTAGTGCACTTAAGTTTGTCTGAACACTAGAACTTGCTCTTACGTGAATCTTCTATAACGACAAACATTATTTACTTATTATATTTAATGCTTATTTACTATAATAGTGACGGTATGGGGGTGTATGGATAAGATTTAATGTTGTTAGTGTTTAATTGCCTAAGCTAATATTTAAGATGTTAGTCAGTTTGTCCCTTTTTAGTTGTCACATTTTCCTTTATAAAAGTCAAATTGACCAATTTTTGACGGTAGATTAAACATTACTCTTATATTACTTAAAAAATAGAAAAATATATGTTAACATAGATTAAATCTGCTTTTCGGTGATGTAATTTTTTTATTTTGTTCAATTATAAAATATTAATAAACTTCGGTCAAACATTAGTCAATTTGACCAGGTCAAAGTTAAATGTGACAAATAAAATATGACAACTAAAAAGGGACGAAGGGATTATTATATTTTTATTTTCTCGGTACAACACCGAAATCAAAATAACTGATTTTCGTTACTCACTTTTCTTGAAAATTTGTTCATTTTATTGGATCATGTTGTTGTATCAAAAATATTTTATTTTTTTAGATAATTGACATTGTGATATTAAAAATAGAAAAGACTTTTAGAAACTCCCAGTTTTAGTAATATATCAGTTTATAGAATCCGGTCAGTATATGTTGGTTTTTTTAATCTAAACATATTGTTATTTATTATTTATTATCTTAGCAGTAATTATTTGAGTTGATTTGGTCTATCACTTAAGTACGTGAAAGTAGGAGAGTAAGTTGAAATAAACATTAGAGATAGAGTAGTTTCAGGAAAGCAGGTGCTGGTTTTTAGCAACCACTTTGCACGCATGTTTTTTCTTTAGTTTATATTGTAATCTTTCAGCTAATAACAAATCAGTCATTCAGGAACATCTTTTCTTTCAGTTTTACAAGCATACACTTATACCTATAATTATACAGGCACTGGGTTTAGGCTAACATTATGGTATCAGAGCTCGGTGATTCCGGCGAATGCCAAAGTATATGCCTAAGTCCAGTACGATGGAAAACAGCAAAGCAAAAGATGGAACGATCGGGTTGACATATCCCATGTTGAACAGTGGTAACTATACAGCATGGGCGCTTAAGATGAAGGTGTATATGCAAGCACACGGGGTGTGGATTACTATTGAGAGTGACGACCCAAAGTTACCTGTAGAAGATCGGACAGACAAAATCGCTCTTGCTGCTATCTATCACGGGATTCCGGAGGATGTTTTGTTATCTGTAGCCGAAAAGAAAACGGCTAAGGAGGCTTGGGATGCCGTCAAAACCATGTGTTTGGGCGCTGATCATGTAAAAACAGCGAGAATTCAAACTCTTAAGGCAGAGTTCGAGACATTGAGCATGAAAGATACAGAGTCTCTCGATGACTTCTGTATGAAATTAAATGGTTTGCTGACAACCATTAGAGCTCTTGGTGAGGAGGTCAAAGACGCATATATTGTGAAGAAATTGTTACGAGCAGTTCCTATGAAATTTCTGCAGATAGCTTCGACAATTGAACAATTCGGGGATTTAGAGACTATGACCGTTGAAGAAACGGTTGGATCCTTAAAAGCTCATGAAGAACGCTTACGAGGTCAGGTGGAACCGAGTGGTGGTCAACTGTTATTGACTGAGGAAGAGTGGTCGAAGAGGGAAAGAGATGATGCAAAGCTGCTTTTGACACGGGAAGAATGGCTGAAATGTTCAGGTAAAGGAGATGGGTCATCTGGGTCGAAGTTTCGAAGAGATTTTGGACGTGGAGGACATGACAAAACTAAAGTCAGATGCTTCAATTGCCAGGGATATGGCCATTATGCTGCAGATTGTAAAAAATCACGACGTGAAAGGGAGAATAAGGAACAAAAGGGAGAGGTAAACATGACCCAGATGCAAGATGATGAGCCCGCACTTCTGATAGTAGAAAATAATGAAGACGGTGAGAAAGTAATGCTGATCAATGAGGAGCAAGTAGTTCCCAAGCTAAACCATAACGTTAAGATAATGCAACCAGCCTCGAATTTATGGTATTTAGACAATGGAGCTAGCAATCATATGACGGGACAATTGTCAAAATTCCGAGAAATAGACGAGAATGTGAAAGGCAAGGTGAGGTTTGGAGATGGTTCTACTGTATCAATAAAAGGAAAGGGGACAATCCTCTTAAAGTGTAAAAATGGAGAAGAGAGATTGTTGAAGGATGTTTATTACATTCCTATGTTTTGCAACAATATCATCAGTTTAGGGCAATTAGCTGAGGAAGGAAACAGGGTAATTTTGAGTGGGGTTCATTTGTCGATCTACGACAAAGGAGGAAGACTGATTATGAAGGTAAAGAAGTCTGTAAATCGCTTGTATAAGATTATAATCGAGAGTAGTAGTTCAGAATGTCTGCTGTCACGGAGTGATGAAATGGCTTGGCTTTGGCATGCTCGACTTGGACATGTCAATTTCAATGCCATGAATATGATGTGTACTACCAAAATGGTGCATGGCTTGCCTGAGATTAAAATACAGAATGAAGTGTGCACTGGGTGTTTGATGTCGAAACAAACCAGAAGATCTTTCCCAGGCCAAGCAACCTATAACGCTAAGAAGGTACTAGAACTTGTTCATGGTGATCTATGTGGCCCAATCTCGCCTCCTACTTCAGGAGGAAATAAATATTTATTTCTGTTAGTGGATGACTACAGTCGGGTGATGTGGGGGTATCTATTAAAAAACAAAGACGAAGCGTTCGAAGCCTTTAAAAGATTTAGAGCACAGGTAGAAAATGGAGAGGAACGAAAGGTGCAAACGTTCAGAACTGATAGAGGCGGTGAATTCATTTTAAAATAATTCACCTCCTATTGTGAAGAAGTAGGCATCACCAGACAATTCACTGCGCCGTACTCGCTTCAGCAAAACGGTGTGGTTGAGAGAAGAAACCGGACAGTCATAGAAATGGCTCGGAGTTTTCTAAAGGAGAAGAAGTTACCACTAACATTCTGGGGAGAGGCCATACGACATTCGATTTATGTACTAAATCATTTGCCAACTCGATCTGTTTTGGGGATGACACCTCACGAGGCATGGTGAGGTATTAAACCAAACATTGGGCACATTAGAATTTTTGGTTGTCTAGCATACATGAAACTACCATCTGTTCATACCACAAAGCTGTCTGATCGAAGTAAGTTGGTAATCAATCTCGATAAGGAACCTGGGTCGAAAGTGTATAGGTTGTATGATCCGGAACGAAATGTGATTCATGTTAGTCGTGACGTGGTGTTTGAAGAAAGCAAAGCGTGGTCATGGGAAAGTAACAAGGAGACAGACGGAGAAACTCGTGAAACTTTCACTATCTTTGGCTCGATCACAGAATCTAATAGAAGCACTAATATTGAAGAAGACCATTCAGTTAGTCCAATGTCTGAGAGATCAAGCACGACTAGCTCAGAGTCTGTTCGTACACTTTCGTCGTTTGGGATAGGTTCGACAAGCTCAGATGTTGACACTGATAGTGCACCAAAACACTACAGATCTTTGAATGAAATTTATGATGAAACTCAAGAGATTGAGTTGGAAGATGAGGAGCTAATGCTCACTGGTATGGATGAGCCCAGGAGTTTTACTAAAGCAGCATCTGAACACCACTGGAGAGAGGCCATGGAATGTGAAATTACTGCAGTGGAGAGAAATAATACTTGGAAGCTGACTGAGCTCCCACCTGGTCTAAAAGCTATTGGGTTAAAATGGGTATTCAAAACGAAGAAAGATACAAGCGGGAAAATTGTCAAGTACAAGGCTAGGATTGTGGCAAAGGGTTACGTCCAAAAGCAGGGGAGAGATTTTGGGGAAAACTTCGCACCAGTTACACGCCTCGAAACTGTTAGGATTTTACTAGCTCTGGCTGCCAAACATAGTTGGGAAGTGCATCATTTAGATGTCAAATCTGCATTTTTAAATGGAGAGATCCAAGAGGTGTATGTTACGCAACCTGAAGGGTTTGTTAAGAAGGGGCAAGAAGATCTCGTGTATAAGCTGATCAAGGCACTCTATGGTTTACGACAAGCGCCCCGTGCGTGGTATGAAAAACTGAGTAAATATCTTGAGGAACTGGGTTTTGTGAGATGTCCCTATGAGCATGCAGTGTATACGAAAGCAAAGGGTGAAGATGTTGTGATCATCGGAGTATATGTCGATGACTTACTGGTTACAGGAATAAAACCATCGAGTATAAGAGAGTTTATAGACCAGATGAACAGGAGGTTCGAGATGAGTAACTTGGGTAAGCTGATGTATTACTTGGGTCTGGAGGTTAAACAAGGGGCTGATAACATCCAGCTGAAACAAACGGCCTATGCGAGAAAAATTCTCGAAAAAGTTGGGATGTGGAACTGCAATGCCACTAAGCTTCCCATGGATCCTAAGGAGAATATCAGCAAAGATGAAGGAGGACGATGCGTTGATACTACACATTTTAAAAGTATGATTGGAGGCCTACGCTATTTGGTTCATACAAGGCCGGATATAGCCTATTCAGTCGGGATTGTGAGCAGGTATATGGAAAAACCCACTGAGATGCATATGCTAGCAGCAAAATGGATTCTTCGCTATGTTAGAGGTACGCTAAACCATGGTCTAGTCTATAATAGAGGCAGTGGAAGTGAGTTGTTGACAGGATATTCCGACAGTGACCTCGCTGGACATGTTGAAGATCGAAGAAGCACTGGGGGCATGGTGTTTTATTTGGACGACGGACTGGTAACATGGGCATCACAAAAACAAAGAAGTGTATCACTTTCGTCCTGCGAAGCTGAGTTCATGGCGGCAACTGCAGCTGCATGTCAGGCCATTTGGCTGCGGAAAATGGTGAGTCAGGTTACTGGTAAACATGTTGAGCCAGTAGTGTTGTATCTTGACAACAAGTCTGCCATTGATCTGACTAAAAATTCTGTGTTTCACGGACGAAGCAAACACATTGACATCTGTTATCACTTTATACGTGAATGTGTTGAGAATGGTGATATACTTGTTAAACACGTCAGTACGGATCTTCAGCGAGCTGATGTTTTGACAAAAGCATTGCATACTGCCAGGTTTGAGAAGATGAGGCTGTTACTTCGAGTAAGAGACTTGCAGACAGTAGTTTAGATTAAAGGGGATAAATGTTGGTTTTTTAATCTAAACATATTGTTATTTATTATTTATTATCTTAGCAGTAATTATTTGAGTTGATTTGGTCTATCACGTAGGTACGTGAAAGTAGGAGAGTAAGTTGAAATAAACATTAGAGATAGAGTAGTTTCAGGAAAGCAGGTGTTGGTTTTTAGCAACCACTTTGCACGCATGTTTCTTCTTTAGTTTATATTGTAATCTTTCAGCTAATAACAAGTCAGCCGTTCAGGAACATCTTTTCTTTCAGTTTTACAAGCATACACTTATACCTATAATTATACAGGCACTGGGTTTAGGCTAACACTATATAGGGTGATGGATCTTTATTTATTTCTTTTTGGACTTTTGTTATTGAACTAGTGTACTAGTGTGGAAGCTCGGCCTCAATATCTATACTTTTATTTCTACAGTGACTTTTTAATATCTTGGGTTTGGAAAATTCATCATATGCCTTAGAATTTGAATTATCTTAATTTCTATTTATTAGTTTGATTTTGAATTAATATTTTGAGAGGTCGAGATGTTATAAATTAACCAAACATGTTTTGTTAAATATAAAAGTATTAAATTTTTAGTTAGCTTTCAATGATCACAATAATAAAACTATAGATTTATTTTAGTACATTAATTTTCCTTTTCAATATTACCTGGAAATTTGTAAAGTGGGTACCATATGATGTAAAATATTAGTTTTATAGTTGAAAATTGCTATTTATTCATAAATTAATGAATATTTATTTACCAATAAATAAATCATGTTCTATAATTGATAAACAAATAATTTCTTTAAATTTTTAAATATTTTTTGAATTATCAATTCTAAATACAAAGTAATTGTAAAAACAAAATGTAATACAAACAGTGCCACAATGCTCTAAAAGCTCTTGTCACTAATCTTTCTTGTAATCTTTCTTCTCATTCCAGGAAGAAAGATATGAAAGGCTGCATATGTTAATTTTGCAGCATTTTCTTCATTGTTTACCACCAAATCATAAGAAAATATAAGAAATATGATGCGTATTTAAAAAAATTATTTACAACAAAATTGAAGATTAAAAATATTTATTAAAGCAATCAATTAATCCACCATAGTGGCACTAAAATATAAACTATAATTTTCTTGAGTAATATTTGTTGTGGTTTTACAAATCTTTATTATTAAACAAAAATTGTAAAAAATATTTTAAAAATATATTTCAACTTCTAATTTTCTATAACAAAACTAGATGCCTACACATAAAGTTTTTTTCCAACAAAGTAACAGAAGTGAATTTTTACACTGTTGGAGTGAATAGGAGTTAACAAGATTTTACACATAAAATTACCCACTCAACCTTTACAAATCAGGGGATTGAAAAAAGTTGAAATTAGAGTAATGAATATCGAAAATGGTTAAGAAGACTTTTCTAATAAACATGTATGAGAAGATATATGCATAATTGCATAAAAAAAGAAGAAGAGGCATTGAATTTGAGGTCAGGCTTTGAGAAAGAGGGAAAGAAAGGCAGAGGCATGATGCAGAGAGGAGGCGGAAGGTTTTTGTGATGCACTGATGAGGCTCAATGTTAGTCTTATATAGAGTCCTAACAAATAATTGACAGGTCAAGATAAAACCCTAACACAAATCAAATGAAGTATGATATGTATTCTATTGTACTGGCAATGAATTAGATGGGTAAAATCAAATTGCTCATATAAATTAAAAACTTCAATTCTTTTATGTACCTTTTCCCTATAGGGACAAATAAGCGCCCATCAATTAAAAATAATCTTGCTATTACATTAATAACATTGGGATACTTTCAATTTAAAATTGTAAAAATTTGATAAATAATATAACATTTTTTATAAGGTTAATTTCATATCTAAATGGCGGAATATGTGCTTGTGATTTTTTATTTTGATCAAATAATAAACACAATTGATTTTCTAGGAAATAAAAGTAATATTTTACACCTTACTTAAAATAAAAGTTGAGTGCACAACTTTAAAATAAGCAAAAATATTATAATTTTTGAAGAAAAAATTATTTTTTTAACTTAATTCATATACATTTAAAATTCCCTTACTTTTTGATTACATAATAATTTTTTGGTTTACTTTTGTAAGGAATATATTTTGACTGTGATATCAATTTTTAATGTAATGCTAAAACATAAAATTTTATGATTGTATTTGTTCTATATATATGTTAAGAAAAATAACAATTTTTAAAATGGGAGATACCGAATATTTTAATTATTTATTTCATGTAAAGATGTAAATTTTTTAACACTATAAAAAACAAATCTAAAATAATACAAAAATTTTTTGGAACCATTTTACAATTTAGCATATTACTAGAACATATCCTTGACACTAAAATTTACATAAATATTTGCTTATGTAATTCTTGTTGTACTCTATGGTATAATTCTTTATTATTAAGTAAAAATTTCAAATACACTACAATAGTTATAAAGTATTTTTAACATATTAAAAAATATAGTGTTGACATATTCAAGTGGATATGAGATAACAAGATTTTAAATCACCTACTCCTCTACGAGTAATCAATTATAAGGGGTTATCAAAAATTTTGTAAATAACCTATATAAGAGAATCTCGAAGGCTATTACGTAAACTTGTTAGATAAAATAACATTATCTAAAATTTTATTCAATGGGCAAAAAAAATCTTTTAGTGTTGTTAACTATATTCATTAGTAATATTCAAAATATTATTTTATTATTAATTTCAAAAATACAATTAAAATAAATTTAAGTTAGTTTTATTTAACACAATTGAAAATTAAACATGTATTTTATTAAAAATCTATTTCATGATAAAGATTGAGATGGAGTCTAACTATCACTTGTTACATATCCATAAATGTCTTAATACAAACTCATAAGTGTGACTTCTGTCGAATGGTTCAACTAAGGAAAATCTTGTGTGACTTTTCCCTTTCCTCTGCCTCTGTTACTCGTCATAATCTTTCATTTTTTCTTCTACTGTATATGATTTTAAGAAATAACAAGAATGAGCATCTACATGCTCAACAAGATATCCAATAATAATAGAATAATAAATAGTGAAAGTTGTATATCACAAAATAAGGATAAAAGTGCAAAAATATGACAATAAATAGTATGAAATATAACAACTCCATGATAAAATTTCAAATTCGAGTTACTTTTCGAATAAAGGAAGCAAACTCATCAAGGGCACATGATCAAAATAATCACAAGATGTGAATCTATTCGTTTCCATCCTAGGTACCTTTGTGATGCGGTCAACTAGCACGGAAGAGTACCATTCTCCGCGTGAATACGACGCTCGCCTGATCATGGCTCATCGTAGAATCATTAAACATTTCGATGCTAGCATATATAATGGTTCCCACCTGAACCCGTGGCTTGACTTGAGCCAAAAAATAAAATTTATAATATCCACACCGGGGATAAACAATTTCAAACTATGGGCACCTCCCATGTTGACTATTCTCTGAGTAAGATTTTCACCGTTGAATGAACATTTTCAAATTTGAATAATAAAATTCAAGCATCAAAATCAATGAAATAATGAAAGATAATACTGGCTATAACGATAAACAAATTATACTTTTAAGAATACATTTCGTTACGAATAAGATAATGAACTACGATTTAAAATAGTGATCTTCACAAAATATTGAGAATAATCGATATTAAATAAGGGTTGGGTTGCTTGAACGATAAATAACCCTTGCTTGCTAAATTATAATAAAATAAAATATTTAAAGATGTCTCCAACGTTAAATAATAATAAGATTTTAGAAATTGACCTATGCGCAATTAGGTCAATGGTATCAAATGATACATAAGGTTAATCCGAAAGATGGATCTAACTAATGACAATAAAATTTGGTGGTTCGAAAAAATAAACACACCTAGATTTAAAGTCATGATTATTCAAAGCGATAAATTACCCAAATGAATATTCTACGTACAAAGGGGATATCACGTTCGTATTTATCAGGATTTAGAAGGAAAATACATTCTCAAGATAAATAAACATAAAATGAAATGATCAACTGAATTTTACAAAAAATAATTCAATATTTTAAAATTTAACAAGCATGGATAAGGGGATAGAGTAAACTAGCCTTTGTCCAGAAGCACATGTCATTCACAATCTACTTTCATTAGCCTGTTAATCTCTATTTCTGACTTAAATTTGTAATCAATAAATCAACAATAAATTTTCAGTATGATTGAACATAAAATAATTTTAATATTCAGTAAAACGATATCTCAAGTTCTCTACATAACTGTTAGGATGAAAATACGCGCTAATATTCACGCAAGTACACGCAATCGTAAGTAATTTAGAATTAATTCTATTTCGTTCCCATTGAGACTGGTTTAGGTTAATTTCAATTAATATATATATGCAATGATGATATGGTTATTATTCAATGCTAAGATGATAACAAGTTGAGATTGTTTATAGCTAAGATTATTAACTAACATGCAATTAACTAAGATATTAAAAGGGTGATTTACTTATATAACACAGACATGGGATTCTAACTTCATTACTACTTCATTCAATAGCCTTTTTGTTCTTATCCTTAGCATGCAATGGTGATGACACTAATCAGACAACACGAAACTAGTAAGCACCAACTTTCATTATACAAATATCCTACTACCAGACATCCACAAAAGAGATAGAAGCTGAATAGACACCAATTATTTTGAGACCCTATATGTCTATAGAATTTGACAACATAACGGTTTAATGAATAAGTTACCTATCGTGATTACATAGGGCAAGTAAGATGGTTAAAATTGCCTACGAATTATGCATATCAAATACATGAACCTATGCTAGCAAGGCATATTCTAAACCCCTATATTCACTTTTACTTCAATAGAGATTAACACGCTATCTTATAAGTTCGAGACGCTCATAAGATGAATAAGCACAACCAATAATAGGATATCATACATTTGCCATACACTAAGGTATCAAAACATATTAACTATTAAAATCTATAGTAAATCTGCTAGAATCCCACGATAATGATTAGCTCATAACCGAACTCATCATCACCGTGGGTTCCGATGAAGGCATGGTATAATAAACTAAGTCTTTAATAAACTGAATAATAATTAAGTAAGTTAAACAAGAGTATATGTTCAACAAAAGAAGAAAACTAGCATCCCAGATTAGAACTTAAAACAAAGAATCAAAATAAGAAACTAGATCCTGATCGCCTTGGTTGTATTCTTGATGTCTTCCCCTTAAGCTCTGTTATGAAAAATATCTTTAAGTTGACTTTATATAACATCCCAATAAGAAGAGAAGTCCAGAAAATAACTCTTGTACTTGCTTTCTACCCAGCGTAGCCACGCACTTTATTAGCACGGGCGTGCGTCCTTCTGCTTCTCTAGTCTTGTGTTTCTGTTTGTTTGTCCAAATTTTGGAATTTTTGGGTGTTTATAAATTAAATGTGTATGTAAACGTATAAGGCATAAAGATCAGTTGATATATAAAACTTGTTTATAAATAATGTTGAAGATGCTAAATATATCAGATTTATTTAATGAACCAATGTTTAATCAAGCCTCTAACATCGGTTTTCTTTTATATGTGATATAAAAAGGTAACTTTGACATCTGTTTCATAACCAAAACCGATGTCAGAAGTCAACTTTGATATTAGTTTTCTTTCTAAAATGATGTAAATACTGATTTATACTTTGTAAATTAATTGTTAAAGTTCATACCTAGATCATATAAAAGCTATTTGGAAAAGATTGTAATGCAATTTTTGTTTAAAAACAAACAATATAAATCAGACTGTAATCTGGAACCTATGTTAAAGATGTTACCAGACATTAGTTCACAACCGATGTCATGTGGGGGTATCTTTCTCTACACCCGCATAGACATCGGTCGGGAAATGTTTAACATTGGTTTCTGGCCGATGTCTATTGAAGTTTTTTTAATAGTGTATAGAATACAATTGAATTATCATACAACTTATCCTTAGGGTTATCAAAATGACTTAGTCTTGTTAGTACATGCATGTCTTGCACAATAGATATTCAGAAAGTAAACTTTAAATGCCCATATTTCATAACCAGAAAAAACCTACAGATCAACCTGAAAAAAATTCTAGATTCTGCAAATCAAAAAAACTGTTAAATTTGGTAGAAATAATTGATGCAATAATTTGCAAAAAAACTACTCCAAATAATATGATAAAGCAATACACATATTATATTCTTAAAATCTACAGATTAATAGATTTCAAACACATTATGACAAACACAAAGCAAAATGTCTTCAAACTTATGAATGACCTAAATTATCTTACCATAGATTCGTTTCAAGTTCAGTAAATCATCCCCAGGTATAATGAATTTTAAACTTAATAAATCTAAACCTCAAATATTTGAGAAAAAGTCATCAACTAAAACACTATATTAAATGAAGTTACAATCGCATGCCCTGCCAATAACATGTACAGTGGCAACATAAAAATAGTTTCAAATGGTAAATACTTCAGTCTCCAACATAGTAGTAATTTGAAAACGAAGCTGGACTAGTAGATTTGTGGTGTTACTAATTTTTATGACTTTCTTCACTCACTCTCCACGATCTAGATTTTTCCCGTGACGCGAGTTTAATTTTACAGGTCAAAACTCGTGGCCTTTATTCTGTCCTCTTTTCTGATTCTCCGCTTCTGTTAAATAAAATTTTGCCTATATAATAGTTATACAATAAAGACTAGTCTGACAAGTTGGCGTATGAAACATATTGCTAAATGATTCCATATTTATTTCATCAACAATAGTTTTCTTAATTGTAGTGATATTACCTATAGAATGCATACTTATAATTTATTTCCAATAATATTCTCAAATTTATGATTCCTAATGCTTCCAAAAGGATCAACCTTTTCTAAGTCCAAAATCAAGAATTTACTGATTCCCCGAAAAATATTGCATCTCCCCTAACAACTTCTACGAACATCAAAAATACTTCGTAATTAATGTTATTTTTAAGTAACCAGTCGCTTTAAAACCTTAAGGTAGTAGAGGAAAGCTCGAGCATGATCTTATACTCTTTAACAC
Organism: Apium graveolens; assembly: GCF_009905375.1. Lineage (NCBI taxonomy): Eukaryota > Viridiplantae > Streptophyta > Magnoliopsida > Apiales > Apiaceae > Apium > Apium graveolens. Next base: position 277,733,415 of record NC_133652.1, on the reverse strand, counting down.
TCCCCCCAAATCGTACGATACTTTTCGATATGATTGACAACAACATATACAACTAATACCAATATAAATATAAAAAAAAAATTAAATAAATGGGGGTGGGAGGACACGGACACGAGTTCCTCCCAAAACTGAGCTTTGATACAATGTTAAACTATACATAATAATGATTTTATTATAATAAGACTTGTTCTCAATTATAATAAAAGAGAGGCTTATATACCCAACAACCAAACATAATGAAGGAAAATATTCTAATAAGGAAATTGTTATAATAATGAAACTATCCAATAATACAATATCATTATATATGTTAACACCCCTTACCCAAACTCACGATATTGAATCGGGAGTTTCCAAACCAAGTGACGGAGCCACGTAACCAAACAAATCCAATGCTGCAACACCAGATTCAAGAGCATTCAAACAAATCCAAAAAAAGAGTTACGAATCCAAATAAACAAAAAACTTCCAAATGAATCCAAACACGCAAAAACAAAAAAGAACGCAGCAACAAAAGAGAAATCGTCCAAAGGCGCAACAACCCAAGAGAAATTAAAATGATCAAGTCACCAAAGCAATAAATCTGCAACCAGTGAAAACTATACTAAAACTTCATCCAAAATAAGACAACGCAATCAAATCACCAAAGCAACAAATCTGCAACCATCGAAAACAATATTAAAACTGCATGCAAAATTGAATCCAAATCCAAAACCAAACTCCATAATCAACCAAATACAAACTCCAGATAATTGAATCCAAGTCACCAAATTGTATCTAATCCTCAACCAAATAAAAATTGTATCTCAATTTAAATTATATCCAAATTGAATCAAATCCCGTGAAGGGCTAGTGTGCCTAGAGCACCAGATAAACTAAACTAATGTGCCTAGAACACCAAATAAACTAAATCAATCCCCTCAAAGGCCCAATGTGCCTTGAGCACCAAATAAACTAAATAATCTCTCGTAGGGCCAATGTGCCTAGAGCACCATATATAATAAACCAATGTGCCTCGACCACCAAAAAACCTATACAATTCCCGTGAAGAACCAATGTGCCTACAACACCCGGTAAAATAAAATAGAAGGCGGAGAAGTATACAAATGTGCCTAGGGTTACCCCGATCATCAACACGAGAAAAGGAAATGAAGATGAGGGGGAAAAAGAGAAAAAATAATATTATCAAGGAGCCAATATCATCAAAGCGAGATCGACGGTGTATATTAGAGTCCCAACAAAAATCAGTAGGAAAAAAACAATTTCAACCAAAATCAATTACCGTCGAGAAATCCAACCAAATCGAAGAAAAAACAATAATTATGATTAAAATTTAAAATATCCAAGAAAAAAAAATAACTGATTTGAATATGAAGAAGACAAGAAAAAATAATAATAATAACACATATTTTAAACCCAATATGTGGAACCTAACCCAATATAACTCATCATCAACCTATCCTGGATCGAATCATAACTCTTGATATCATAATAAATAACCAGTCGCTCTAAAACCATAAGGTAGTATAGGAAGGCCCGAACACGATCTTATACTCTTTATGATTTATAATCAATTTTTTCAGCTCAAATAAATTAAGATATCTTTTGCTTTGCGAATTCATAATACGATTGATTTTCTATTATCTTTTCAGGAGATCAACGACTAAAAATCTCAACAAAAGGATATTTGACCATAGGAAAGATGACTGAATGAAAATATGAGACAAATTGTACCTACAATTCACATTAATTTGCATCCTAAATTAAATAAAGAATAGTCAGAAATTTAGATTCACATTAGTATGTTCTAAATAAATAAAGAAAAATCATAAACTTACATCAGTTAAAAATAGCTCAATAAATTTATAAATTATATAGAACGTTCAATATACTTTTTTCTTACAAAGCTAATCTTCTACTGCTTTTAAGTTTGTATGAATGCTAGAACTTACTCTTACGCGAATCTTCTATATTGACAACCATTATTTACTTATAATATTTTAATGCTTATTTACTATAATAGTGACAGTATGCAGGTGTATGGATAAGATTCGGTGTTTTTAGTGTTTAATTTCCTAAGCTAATATTTAAGATGTTAGTCCCTCCGTCCCTTTTTAATTGACACATTTTCTTTTATAAAAGTCAAATTGACCAATTTTTTACCGTAAATTAAACATTACCCTTATATTACTTGAAAAAACTAAAAATTATATATTAACATAGATTGAATCTACTTTCTGGTGATATAATTTTTTTATTTTGTTCAATTTTAAATTATTAATAAACTTCGGTCAAACTTTAGTCAATTTGACCAGGTCAAAGTTAAATGTGACAACAAAAGGTGACAACTAAAAAGGGACAAAGGGAGTATTATATTTTGAGTTTCTCGTTACAACACCGAAATCAAAGTACGTGATTTTTGTTGCTCATTTTTTTTAAAAATTTGTTCATTTTATTGGATCATGTTGTTGTATCAAAAATATTTTATTAATTTAGATAATTGACATTGTGATATTAAAAATATAAAAGACTTTTAGAAACTCCCAGTTTTAGTAGTATATGAGTTTATAGAATCCGGTCACTATATAGGGTGATGGATCTTTATTTATTTCTTTTTGGACTTTTGTTATTGAACTAGTGTACTAGTGTGCAAGCTCCGCCTCAATATCTTTACTTTTATTTCTAGAGTGACTTTTTGATATCTTGGGTTTGGAAACTTCATCATTAGGCCTTAGAATTTGAATTATCTTAATTTTTATTTATTAGTTTGAATTTGAATTAATATTTTGAAATGTCGAGATGTTATAAATTAACCAAACATGTTTTGTTAAATATAAAAGTGTTAAATTTTTAGTTAGCTTTCAATTGTCATAATAATAAAATTATAGATTTATTTTAGTACCTTAATTTTCCATTTCAATATTACCTCAAAAATTGTAAAGTGGGTATCATATGATGTAAAATATTGGGTTTAGAGTTGAAAATTGCTATTTATTCATAAATTAATGAATATTTATTTATCAATAAATAAATCATGTACAATAATTGATAAACAAATAATTTCTTTAAATTAATAAATATTTTATCAGTTCTAAATACAAAGCAATTGTAAATACAAAATGTAATACAGTGCCAGTACGCTTAAAAGCTCTTGTCACTAATCTTTCTTGTAATTTGCCTTCTCATTCCAGGAAGAAAGGCATGAAAGGCTGCATATATTAATTTTGGAGCATTTTCTTCATTGTTTACTGCAAAATTATAAGAAAATATAAGAAATATGATGAGTATTTCGAAAAATTATTTACAACAAATTTGAAGATAAGTTTGTATAACAAAACTAGATGCGTACACATAAAGTTGTTTTCAACAAAGTAACAAAACTGAATTCTTACTCTGTTGGAGTGGATCCAAGTTAACAAGACTTCACACATAAAATTACCCACTCAACATTTACAAATTAGGGGATTGAAAAAATTGAAATTAGAGTAATGAATATAAAAAATGGTTAAGAAGACTTTTCTAATAAACATATATGAGAAGATATATGCTTAATCGCATAAAAAAGAAGAAGGGGCATTGAATTTGATATGAATTTGTGGTTAGGATTTCAGAAAGAGGGGAAGAGAGGCAGATGCATAATGCAGAGAGGAGGCGGAAGGTTTTTGTGATGCCAAGGCTCAATGTTAGTCTTATATAGAGTCCTCACAAATAATTGGACGGTAAACATAAAACCCTAACACAAAACAAAGATTGTGATGAAGTATGATATGTATTCTATTGTAATGTCAATGAATTGGATGGTTAAAATCAAACTGCTCATATAAATTAACAACTTTAATTCTTTCATGTACCATTTTTCCCTATAGCTAGGGAAAAATAAGCGCCCATGAATTCAAAATAATCTTGCTATTACATTAATAACATTGGGATACTTTCAATTTAAAAATGTAAAAATTTGATAAAAAATATAGCATTTTTTATAAGGTTAATTTCATATCTAAATGGCGGAATATGTGCTTATGATTTTTTATTTTGATCAAATAATAAACACAATTGATTTTCTAGGCAATAAAAGTAATATTTTACACCTTACTTAAAATAATACTTGAGTGCACAACTTAAAAATAAAATTTTATGTTTTTACATGTTCTATATAATAATTTTTGATTACATAATAATTTTTTTGTTTACTTTTGTAAGGAGTACATATTGACTATGATATCAATTTTTAATGTGATGCTAAAACATAAAATTTTATGTTTTTTACTTGTTCTATATATATGTTCAGAAAAATTACAATTTTTAAAATGGGAGATACCCAATATTTTAATTATTTATTTCATGTAAAGATGTAAATTTTTTAACACAATAAAAAAAATCTAAAATAACACAAAAAAAATTTGGAAACATTTTACAATTTAGCATATTACTTGAACATATCCTTGACACTAAAATTTACATAAATATTTGCTTATGTAATTCTTGTTGTACTGTATGGTACAATTCTTTATTATTAAATAAAAATTTCAAATACACTACAATAGTTATAAAGTATTTTTAACATATTAAAAAATATAGTGTTGATATATTCAAGTGAATATGAGATAACAAGATTTTAAATCACCTATTCCTGTAAAAATGCGAGTAATCAATTAAAAGGGGTTATCAAGAATTTTCTAATTAACCTACATAAGAGAATCTTGAAGGCTATTATGTAAACTTGTTAGATAAAACAACATTATCTATAATTTTATTGAATGGGCAAAGAAATTCTTTTAGTGATGTTAGCTATATTCATTAGTAATATTCAAAATATTATTTTATTATTAATTTCAAGTATACAATTAATATAAATTTAAGTTAGTTTTATTTAACACAATTAAAAATAAACATGTATTTTATTAAAAATATATTTTCATGATAAAGATTTTATATTTTTATATTTACGTATATATTTAAAGTAAATAATATAAAATTAAGGAAAAATTATTACGATTATAGATATAATAACATTTTTAAAAATGAAAAAAATAAAATTAACAAACATTACCCTCATGTATTATAAACATAAAAATAAATAACTAACACATATATTATTTTATTAGAATATTAAAATTTTAATTTATGACGACCCAAAATCCTCCACCTTGAGAATGTGTGTCATGAGAGTACCATATGGTGAAACCTGCATTATTTCAATATATAATGAGATAAATTATCTCAGTAGGGGAACACCACTCCATTGTCTCGAGATGGAGACTAATTATCACTTGTTACATATCCATAAATGTCTTAATACAAACTCATAAGTGTGCATATTTGAAATTATTAAAATACTAGATAAGCTCGAAACTGCATCTTCTGTGTCGAACCGTTCAACTAAGGATAATCTTGTCTGACTTTTCCCTTTCCTCTACCTCTGTTACTCGTCATAATCTTTCATTTCATATTCTACTGTATATGATTTTAAGAAATAACAAGAATGACAATCTACATGCTCAGCAAGATATCCAATAATAATAGAATAATAAATAGTGAAAGTTGTACATCACAAAATAAGGATAAAAGTGCAAAATATGACAATGAATATTATGAAATATAACATTTCCATGAAAAAATTTCAAATTCGAGTTGCTTTTCGAATAAAGGAAGCAAACTCATCAAGGGCACATGATCAAAATAATAACAAGTTGTGAATCTGTTCGTTTCCATCCTAGGTACCTTTGTGATGCGATCACTAACACGGAAGAGTACCATTCTCCGCATGAATACTGCGCTCTCCTGTTCATGGCTCATCGTAGATTCATCAAACATTTCGATGCTAGCATATATAATGGGTCCCACCTGAACCCATGGCTTCACTTGAGCTAAACAATAAAATTTATAATATCCGCACTTGGGATAAACAATTTCAAACCATGGGCACCTCCCACGTTGACTATTCTCTGAGTAAGATATTCACCGTTGAATGAACATTTTCAAAATTTGAATAATAAAATTCAAGCATCAAAATCAATAAAATAATGAAATATAGTACTGGCTAGAACGATAAACCAATTGTACTTTTAAGAATACAGTTTGTTACGAATAAGATAATGAACTACGATTTAAAATATTGATCTTCTCAAAATATTGAGAATAATCGATATTAAATAAGGTTTAGGTTACTTGAATGATAAACAACCCTTGCTTGCTAAATTATAACAAAATAAAATATTTAAAGATGGCTCCAACGTTAAATAATAATAAGATTTTGGAAATTTCCTATGCACAATTAGGTCAATGGTATCAAATGATTCATAAGGTTAATCTGAAACACGGATCCAACTAATGACAATAAAATTTGGTGGTTCAAAAAAAATAAACACACCTAGATTTAAAGTCATCATTATTCAAAGAGATAAATTACCCAAATGAATATTCTATGTACAAAGGGGATAGCACGTCCATATTTTTCAGGATTTAGAAGGAAAATATATTCTCAAGATAAATAAACATAAAATAAAATGATTTTTAAAATTTAATAAGCATGAATAAGGGGATAGAGTAAACTTGCCTTTGTCCAGAAGCACATGCCATTCACAATCTACTTTCATTAGCCGGTTCATCTCTATTTCTGACTTAAATTTGTAATCAATAAACCAACAATAAATATTCAGTATAATTGAACATAAAATAATTTTAATATTCAGTAAAATGACTTATTCATATCTCAAATTCTCTACACAGCTGTAAGGATGAAAATAGGCGCTAATATTCACGCAAGTATACGCGATCGCAAGTAATATTGAATTAATTCTAGTTCGTTCCCATAGAGACTGGTTTAGGTTAATTTCAATTAATGTACTTATGCAACAATGGCATGGTTATTATTCAATACTAAGATGATAACAAGTTGTGATTGTTTATAACTAAGATTATTAACTAACATGCAATTAACTAAGAGATTAAAATGGTGATTTACTTATATAACACAAATATGGGATTCTAACTTCATTACTACTTCATTCAGTAGCCTTTTTGTTCTTATCCTTAGCATGCAATGGTGATGATTCTAATCAGAAAACACGAAACTAGTAAGCGCCAACTTTCCTTGTACAAATAGCCTACTACCAGACATCCATAAAAGAGATAGAAGCTGAATAGACACCAATTATATTGAGACCCTATATGTCTATAGAATTTGACAACATAACGGTTTAATGAACAAGTTATCTATCGCGATTACATAGGCAAGTAAGATTGTTAAATTTACCTATGAATCATGCTTATCAAATACATGAACCTATGCTAGCATGGTATATTCTAAACCCCTATATTCACTTTCACTTAAATAGAGATTAACATGTTATCTATCGTGACGCTCATAAGACGAATAAGCACAACCAATACTAGGATATCATACATTTTTCGTACACTAAGGTATCAAAACATATTAACTATTGAAATATATAGTAAATCCGCTAGAACCCCATAATAACGATTAGCTCATAACCGAACTCATCATCATCGTGGGTTCCAATAAAAGAATGGTATAATAAACTAAGTCTTTAATAAACTGAATAATAATCAAGTACGTTAAACAAGAGTATAGGTTCAACAAAATAAGAAAACTAGCATCCAAGATTAGAACTTAAAACAAAAAATCATAAGAATAAACTAGATCCTCTTCGCCTTGGTTGTATTTATGCTCCGAGGTCTTCTAGTTGTCTTCTCCTTAAGCTCTGTTACAAAAAACGTCTTTAAGTTATCTATATATAGCAGCCCAATCAGAAGAAAAGTCCAGAAAATCACTCTTGTACTTAAACAAGATTCTGAGCTTTCGACTCGGCGCGGGCGCGCGCTTCATCAGCGCGGGCGCGCTGTCCTTCTGCTTCTCTGGCGGGGTCGTACGCTAGCACAGCGAGGGCACGTTGGCATTCTTGAAAAACTGATTTTCTTTCTTTTATTTGCTGATCCTTGATGACATTATAGGAGCAAACTCCCAGGACATCTTCCTAACACTAATTTAGCACCAAAGAAATGTTAAATCTCCTTGATCCCTTATTTATGCCTTAAATGCAAAACACTACAAAAACGCATCAAAAACACAAACAACTTGAGTACAAAACACCAATTCAAGCCTTTATAGAGCATTTTATAAAGCATAGTTTGTTGTGAACTTTCACATGAATAAGTTGGATGTCAGCCTGCTTGAACCCCACAATATGTTGAAGACTGCGGAATCGAATTTCCCCCCTAAGAAGAGTTCTGTTCTTCTAATTGGTGAAGGTTCCAATCCTAAGAAAAGGAAGAGGAACTCTTCCAAGAAGAAGTAAGTAGGCGAAGAAAAGCCGGTTCCACCAAAAGCTGAAGACCCCAAGAGCAAAATTGTTTGCTTTCACTGTAACAAGGTGGGGCACTGGAAGAGGAACTGCAAGGTTTACCTTGCAGAATTGAAGAAGAAGAAGGGTAGTGAGACTACCCTTTCTGATTCAGGTATGTTCATAATAGAAGTGAATATGTCATTAAATCAAATTTCTACTTGGGTATTAGATACCGCCTGTGGTTCTCAAATCTGCAATTTGTTGCAGGGACCAAGGAGAAGTAGGACTCTTGAGGAAGACGAGGTGATTCTACTGATGGGCAATGGAGCAAGAGTTGTTGCTGTAGATGTAGAATCATTTCATTTACATAGGCCTACGGGCAAGACTATTGTTTTAAATAATTGTTATTTTGTTCCCTCGATTGTGAGGAATATTATTCCCATGTTAGACTTGGCTGGATTTTCATTTATTATTGAGAATAATGAATGTTCTATTCTTAGAGATAATATCCTTTATGGACGTGGTACTTTAAATAATGGTCTATATAAATGTGACATAATTTACTTCAGATTGAACAAACTAATAAAAGAAAAGGGATGATGAAAATCTCACTTCATAGTGGCACTGCAGTCTCCATTTAGTAGACATGGAGAGAGGGATGCAAATTTGCTAGGAATGGTACACACAGATGTATGTGGACCAATGTCTACGCAAGCCATGGGTGGATTTTTATACTTCATTACTTTCATAGATGATAGATCTGGATTCAGATATGTGTTTGATGAAACACAAGTCTGAGGCCTTTGAAAAGTTCAAAGAATATAAGTATGAAGTGGAGAAACAACCAAACATAGTATTATAACTCTTCGATTAGATCGAGGTGGTGAATACTTGAATGGAGAGTTTCTGGATTATCTCAAAGTAAATGGTATAGTCTCCCAGTGGACTCCTCCAGATTGGTATCTGAAAGGAGAAATCGAACTTTGTTAGACATAGTTCGGTCCATGATGAGCTATGCAAATATTCCAGTACTCCTATTGGATTATGCATTGGAACCTCAGCATATTTACTGAATAAGGTGCCTTCTAAGTCTGTTCCTCAAACTCCGTATGAGATATGGAAAGAAAGGAAACCGAGTCTTAAACACGTTAAGATTTGGGGATGTCCAGCTTATGTCAAGTAAGTTGACCCAGATAAGCTGGAATATCGATCCGTAAAATGTAGTTTTGTGGGATATCCTAAAGAGACTTTAGGGTATTACTTTTACACCGATCATCGGGTGTTTGTCCCCAGACATGCTACTTTCTTGGAAAAGGAGTTTATCTTTGAAGGAAACAGTGGGAGCAAAATTGAACTTGATGAAGTTCAAGAAGCACAAACTACTACGGATCAAGTGGAAACACCTGTTCTGACTGAACAACCTTTTGTGGAACAGCCCATTCATAGATCAGGGAGAGTGTCTCGCCAACCTGAGAGGTAATATGGCCTTGTCACTGAGAATGATAATGAGTTGTCGATCATTGATGATGATGACCCTGTAACCTATAATGAGGCTATGAGTAGTGTTAACTCAGAGAAATGGCATAGTGCCATGAAATCCGAAATGGAATCTATGTATACGGTATACAAAAGATAGATTATAGCAGATGGCCAGGTGGAGACCTTTAAGGCCAGGTTTTTGGCAAAAGGATTCAAACAAAGGCAATGGATTGACTTTGATGAAACTTTTTACCTATAGCCCTGTTAAAATCAGTTCGGATTTTGCTTGCGATTGCTGCTTACTACGACTATGAGATCTGGCATATAGCCAGATGGTTTTCTTTCCAAGGGAAATGAAAGCCTACTGTATAAGCTGCTGCGAACCATATGTGGTTTAAAGCAAGCTTCTCGAAAGATGGAACATTCGTTTTGATAAGACAATCAAAGAGTTTGATTTTATCAAAAACGTAGATGAACTATTCGTCTAAAAAAGGGTTAGTGGGAGCGCGGTAACATTTCTTGTATTGTATTGAATTAGAGTTGACACATAACAACATAGCAGACCCACTCACAAAGCTACTTTTTGAAAGTCACTTTGATCGTCATAAAGACAAGATGGGTATTAGATACCAGAGTGATTGGCTTTAGTACAAGTGGGAGATTGAAAGGAATATTTCCTAAGTCCAATCATGTATTAGGATTTAGGAATAACTTTTTATGTAATCTGTTTTGATTTCATTGATATTAATAAAAGACTTGTTTTGTTTTTATTACGGGCTCTATCTATTTAAGTGTTTAAATAAGATATACCATAGTTTAGAGTATAACTTTTTATGGATTATGATGAGATCATAATAGTGAGACCTAAAAAATGATAACTCTAAACTTAAATAGTTCCTGGTCATAGGATTACTAACTGGTAATTAATAATCCACAAAGATCGGTACATACTATGCTTGCTTTATTATGAAGGATGTCTGTTCTCATAGACATTTGTGTGGTGACACTATAGCTAGTATGTAGGTGCTTATTATAGAATAAGTTCACTGAACATGACTCGCCCAGCTGAACAACTGATGGAGTTCACTCATGTGTCAGCAGTTGTTCACATAGTGATAGTTGTACAAGTATCCTTAGATTTGAGGTCATCATAGTCATCTTGTGTACACTGAACTATACTTTGGTTTAGTTCTTAGTCTCCAGGGACAATTATTAGGGCTCTACTGGGTATAGGAATTTGTACACAAATATAGTGTATGATCAATAAAGGATCTACCCCTTCCAGTGAAGGAACGAATGTTCAAGGCTGATCCACTTATGCTAGTTCAGGAATCTCTGGCCAGAGTGAATGAAATTAGAAAGGAGTTTCTAATTTGCATAGAACTAAGCATAGTAAATGGTAAGCAAGTGATTGAATTAGATAGGCTTGACACGAGATCCATGCCTTGTATTTAATCGGGACATTGTAGGGTAGAAGGAGTTTATTGTACGGTAACTAGTCACTGAATAGGTTCTGGGTATTCTAAGCAGTGAATTCATATTATCCGGATAGTCGCGATATGCTGAGAAGTATCCCTCACGATGTAGAATAAATATGATTAATTAATTAATCATATTTAATAAATTAGAGAATTTATATAAATAATGATAAAATAGTTTTATTATTATTTATTTCTACTACCGGCTTAATATTGAACCTACAGGGTCACACCATAAAAAGAGAATGATTTAATGGTGGAGGAATTAATTAATAATGGCAGATAATTATTTATTTATGAAATAAATAATTAATTGGCAAATTTAATAATTAATTAAATGAGATTTAATTAATTATAAATTAATTAAGAAAAGTTCTTAATATTATTAATTAAAGGATTTAATTTTTGGAAATTAAATCAAGAGAGAGAATTATTTCTAAGGTGTTTAGAAAAAAGGATTAATAATTAAAAGGTGTTTTAATTATTAATGAGAATAATAAATGGGATAATAATAATAATATTTATGGGAAAATTTCATTTGAAAATTTTGCCTATAAATATACTATTATAGACCCTATTTTTATTCGTACCGAAAAACCCAAAAAGTTTGGAAAACCCAATTCTCTACACCTCCTTCCTATTCCATTACATCATTTTCTTAGTGGATATCGGTGGAATGCTTCACACTTGAGGAGCAACTGCTAAGGATCTCTGATCATTGTCTCCGAATAATTTTAAAGGTTAGATTCGATCCCTATGTTTTTACCACGATTTATATGCTTTTTTTTGGATTTTATATGTGTAAAAGTGTTTTGCCATGCCTCCGCTGCGGTTTAAATTCCAACAGTTTTCGATCATTTCCCTACGAGAATAACTCGCAAGACTACAGAACGATGCCTTCAACATGTTTTACGAGATAAAAGTATCCTAGAGGCTCTTTTTGCTTTACAGGGCGTGCCTTGTGAAGGATCAATTAAAAATGATTTTAAAAAAATTAGAACATGAATATAACAAATATATTTTAAAAATATTACAATAGCTAAGGCAACATTAAATAACCTACTGCAATACCAGAAAGCAAATGCAACGCATAAAGTGCCATGTCAGTATGTGGGCCCCACTTATGCCATGTCAGCACACCCCGTCAGTATTTTGGGCCCCACATGCGGGACCCACTGTTGCCACGTCAACATGCCACGTCAGCATGCTGACGTCAGTATGTCATGTCAACATTTATTAAATAAATAAAATGTCTAATGCAACGCTATGACCCCTACTGTTGCATGCTGCGCAACACTAACAGTTACTAGCAATGGTAGCTTCAATGTATTGCAACGCTTTCTCCACTGTGTTGTAATAAACTAAAAATTTTATAGATAATGCAACGCTTTTCATGCAGTGCTAGCTAAAACCGTTGCCTATGTGCACTTATGGCGTAGTGCCTTAAGAGATGTGCAGGGATGTTCTGTAGGATCTATATTTTGATTGCAGTAGGCTTTAGAATTTTGAGTTGCTTTTGTACATGATGGTATTTTGATTGACTTTATAATTTTTTGTTGGTTTGTTGGTTTCAGTGTTGTAGGAGATAGATCGGGTTATTAATGATTATCAAATTATGTGATTTTGATTTTTTGGTCTTGTCTTTCTGTTTATTTGCCCAAATTTTGGAATTTTTGGGTGTTTATAAATGAAATATGTACGTAAATGTATAAGGCATTAAGATCAGTTGAAATATACAACTTTTTTATAACTGATGTTGAAGATGGTAAACATATCAGGTTTATTTAATGAACTAATTACTAATCAAGCCTCTAACATCGGTTTTCTTTTACATGTGATGTAAAAAGGTAACTTTGACATCTGTTTCATATCCAAAAGTGATGTTAGAAGACAACTTTGACATCATTTTTCTTTCTATAACGATGTAAATACTGATTTATACTTTGTAAATTAATTTTTAAAGTTCATACCTAGATCATATCAAAGCTATTTGGAAAAGATTGTAATGCAATTTTTGTTTAAAAACAGAGAATATACATTAGACTGTAATCCGGAACCTATGTTAAAGAGGTTCCCAGACATAATTTCACAACCGATGTCATATGGGGATATCTTTCTCTACACCTGCATAGACATCGGTCGGGAAACATTTAACATTGATTTCTGGAAGATGTCTATTGAAGTTTTTTTAGTAGTGTATAGAATACAATTGAATTATCATACAACTTATCCTTAGGGTTATCAAAATAACTTTGTCTTGTTATGTACATGCATGTCTTGCATAATAGATATTCAGAAAGTAAACTTTAAATGCCCATATTTCATAACCAGAAAAAACCTACAGATCAACCTGAAAAAATTTCTAGATTCTGCAAATAAAAAATTGTTCAATTTGGAAGAAATAACTGATGCAATAATTTGCAGATTGAGGAATCAAAATTATGATAGAATTCTATTCAGGACTGAAAAAAGTCTGCAAATTCTACTGACAAAAAAATGTTAAAAAACTCTACAAATATTTCAGCAAATATAATAATGCATGTGCAAAAATTTTACAGTCCAAATTCTGCATTTTGCTAAAAACAGCTCCAAATATTCTGATAAAGCAATACACATATTATATTCTTAAAATATGTAGATTAATAGATTTGATAATATTTCAAACACATTCTAACAAACACAATGCAAAATGTCTTCAAACTTATGAATGACCTAAATTATCTTACCATAGATTCGTCTCAAGTTCAGTAAATCATCCCCGAGGTATAATAAATTTTAAACTTAATAAAGCTAAGCATCAAATATTTGAGAAAGAATCATCAACTAAAACACTATATTAAATGAAGTTACCATCACATGCCCTACCAATAAAGGTACAGTGGCAACATAAAAACAATTTCAAAGAGTAAATACTTCAGTCTCCAACATAATAGTAATTTGAAAATGAAGTTGAACTAGTAGATTTGTAGTCCAACCTTTTTTAAGTCCAAAATCAAGAATTTACTGAATCCCCGGAAAATATTGCATCTCCTCTAACAACAGCTATGAACATCAGAAATACTTCTAAATTAATGTTATTGTTAAGTAACCAGTCGATCTAAAACCTTAAGGTAGTAGAGGAAGGCCCGAACAAGATCTTATACTCTTTAATACTCCCCTCCATCGTACGATACTTTTCGCTACGATTGACAACAACATATACAACTAATACCAATATAAACTGAGCTTTGATACCATGTTAAACTATACATAATAATGAATTTATTATAATAAAACTTGTTCTCAATTATAATTGAAGAGAGGCTTATATACCCAACAACAAAACTTAATGAAGGAAAATATTCTAATAAGGAAATTATTTTAATAATGAAACTATCCAATAATACAATATCATTATATATGTTAACACCCCCCCCAACTCATGATATTGAATCTGGAGTTTCCAAACCAAGTGACGGAGCCACGTAGCCAAAAAAATCCAAAGCTACAACACCAGATTCAAGAGCATTCAAACAAATCCAAAAAAAGAGTTACAAATTCAAACAAACAAAAAACTTCCAAATGAATCCAAACACGTAAAAACAAAAAAGAACGCAGCAACAAAAGAGAAATCGTCCAAAGGCGCAAAACCCAAGAGAAATTAAAATGATCAAATCACCAAAGCAATAAATCTGAAACCACTGAAAACAATACAAAAACTTCATCCAAAATAAGACAAAGCAATCAAATCACCAAAGCAACAAATCTGCAACCATCGAAAACAATATTAAAACTGCATGCGAAATTGAATCCAAATCCAAAACCAAACTCCATATCAACCAAATACAAACTCCAGATAATTGAATCCAAGTCAACAAATTGTATCTAATCCTCAACCAAATAAAAATTATATCTCAATTTAAATTGTATCTAAATTGAATCAAATCTCGTGTAGGGCTAGTGTGCCTAAAGTACCAGATAAACTAATCCAATATGCCTAGAATTCCAAATAAACTAAATCAATCCCCTCAAGGGCCCAATGTGCCTTGAGCACCAAATAAACTAAATATTCTCTCGTAGGGCCAATATGCCTAGAGCACCATATATACTAAACCAATGTGCCTAAACCACCAAATAACCTATACCAATCCCGTAAAGAACCAATATGCCTACAGCACCAGATAAAATAAAATAGAAGGCGGAGAAGTATACAAATGTGCCTACGCATACCCACATCATCAACACAAGAAAAGGAAATGAAGATGAGGGGGAAAGAAAGAGAAAAAATAATATTATCAAGGAGCCAATATCATCAAAGCGAGATTGAGAGTGTATATTAGAGTCCCAACAAAAACCAGCATAAATATTATATGAGAGTTTCAACCAAAACCAGCAGAAAAGTTGCTTGAGAGTCCCAACCAAAATCAGTAGAAAAAAACAATTTCAACCAAAATCAAGTACCCTCGAGAAATTTAACTAAATCGAAGAAAAAATAATAATTATGAAGAAAAGATATAGTTCTATAACTTTTTAAAAAAAAATATTTTCTGAATAAAAGTTTATACATTCTATTTTTATTCAGAAAATGAAAATTTTTAGAAAAAATTATAGAACTATACTTTTTATTCATCTTAAAATGTGTGCGAGACACTCTTCCATAAACGATAACAATTGGGAGGGACGGAGGGAGTAACTGATTTGAATAAGAAGAAGACAAGAAAAAATAATAATAATAACACATATATTAAACCCAATATGTGGAACCTAACCCGTTATAACTCATCATCAACCTATCCCGGATCGAATCATAGCTCTTGATATCATAATAAATAAGCAGTTGCTCTAAAACCTTAAGGTAGTAGAGGAAGGCCCGAACAGGATCTTATACTCTTTAACATTTATAATCAATTTACTCAACTCTAAGAAATTAAGATATCTTTTGCTTTGCGAATTCATAATACGATTGATTTTCTATTATCTTTTCAGGATATCAGCAACTAAAAATCTCAAAAAAAGGATATTTGACCAGAGGAAAGACGGCTGAATGAAAATGCGAGAAAAATTGCACGTACAATTTACATTTATTTGCATCCTAAATTAAATGAAGAATAACCAAAAATTTGGATTCACATATGTTCTAAATAAATAAAGAAAAATCATAAACTTACATCAGTTATAAATTGCTCAATAAATTTATTAATTATACAGAACGTTAAATATATATTTTTCTTTCAAAGCTAATCTTCTAGTGCTCTTAAGTTTGTCTGAACACTAGAACTTGCTCTTACGCGAATCTTCTATAACGACAAACATTATTTACTTATTATATTTAATGCTTATTTACTATAATAGTGACGGTATGGGGGTGTATGGATAAGATTTAATGTTGTTAGTGTTTAATTGCCTAAGCTAATATTTAAGATGTTAGTCAGTTTGTCCCTTTTTAGTTGTCACATTTTCCTTTATAAAAGTCAAATTGACCAATTTTTGACGGTAGATTAAACATTACTCTTATATTACTTAAAAAACAGAAAAATATATGTTAACATAGATTAAATCTGCTTTTCGGTGATGTAATTTTTTTATTTTGTTCAATTATAAAATATTAATAAACTTCGGTCAAACTTTAGTCAATTTGACCAGGTCAAAGTTAAATGTGACAACTAAAATGTGACAACTAAAAAGGGACGAAGGGAGTATTATATTTTTATTTTCTCGGTACAACACCGAAATCAAAATAACTGATTTTCGTTACTCACTTTTCTTGAAAATTTGTTCATTTTATTGGATCATGTTGTTGTATCAAAAATATTTTATTTTTTTAGATAATTGACATTGTGATATTAAAAATAGAAAAGACTTTTAGAAACTCCCAGTTTTAGTAGTATATCAGTTTATAGAATCCGGTCAGTATATGTTGGTTTTTTAATCTAAACATATTGTTATTTATTATTTATTATCTTAGCAGTAATTATTCGAGTTGATTTGGTCTATCACGTAGGTACGTGAAAGTAGGAGAGTAAGTTGAAATAAATATTAGAGATAGAGTAGTTTCAGGAAAGCAGGTGCTGGCTTTTAGCAACCACTTTGCACGCATGTTTCTTCTTTAGTTTATATTGTAATCTTTCAGCTAATAACAAATCAGTCGTTCAGGAACATCTTTTCTTTCAGTTTTACAAGCATACACTTATACCTATAATTATACAGGCACTGGGTTTAGGCTAACATTCTGGTATCAGAGCTCGGTGATTCCGGTGAATGCCAAAGTATATGCCTAAGTCCAGTACGATGGAAAATAGCAAAGCAAAAGATGGAACGATCGGGTTGACATATCCCATGTTGATCAGAGGTAACTTACAGCATGGGCGCTTAAGATGAAGGTGTATATGCAAGCACACGGGGTGTGGATTGCTATTGAGAGTGACGACCCAAAGTTGCCTGTAGAAGATCGGACAGACAAAATCGCTCTTGCTGCTATCTATCAAGGGATTCCGGAGGATGTTTTGTTGTCTGTAGCCGAAAAGAAAATGGCTAGGGAGGCTTGGGATGCCATCAAAAGCATGTGTTTGGGCGCTGATCGTGTAAAAACAGCGAGAATTCAAACTCTTAAGGCAGAGTTCGAGACATTGAGCATGAAAGATACAGAGTCTCTCGATGACTTCTGTATGAAATTAAATGGTTTGGTGACAACCATTAGAGCTCTTGGTGAGGAGGTCAAAGAGGCATATATTGTGAAGAAATTGTTACGAGCAGTTCCTACGAAATCTCTGCAGATAGCTTCGACAATTGAACAATTCGGGGATTTAGAGACTATGACCGTTGAAGAAACGGTTGGATCCTTAAAAGCTCATGAAGAACGCTTACGAGGTCAGGTGGAACCGAGTGGTGGTCAACTGTTATTGACTGAGGAAGAGTGGTCGAAGAGGGAAAAAGATGATGCAAAGCTGCTTTTGACACGGGAAGAATGGCTGAAACGTTCAGGTAAAGGAGATGGGTCATCTGGGTCGAAGTTTTGAAGAGATTTTGGACGTGGAGGACGTGACAAAACTAAAGTCAGATGCTTCAATTGCCAAGGATATGGCCATTATGCTGCAGATTGTAAAAAATCACGACGTGAAAGGGAGAATAAGGAACAAAAGGAAGAGGTAAACATGACCCAGATGCAAGATGATGAGCCCGCACTTCTGATGGTAGAAAATATTGAAGAATGTGAGAAAGTAATGCTGATCAATGAGGAGCAAGTAGTTCCCAAGCTAAACCACAACGTTAAGACAATGCAACCAGCCTCGAATTTGTGGTATTTAGACAATGGAGCTAGCAATCATATGACGGGACAATTGTCAAAATTCTGAGAAATAGACGAGAATGTGAAAGGCAAGGTGAGGTTTGGAGATGGTTCTACTGTATCAATAAATGGAAAGGGGACAATCCTCTTAAAGTGTAAAAATGGAGAAGAAAGATTGTTGAAGGATGTTTATTACATTCCTATGTTGTGCAACAATAACATCAGTTTAGGGCAATTAGCTGAGGAAGGAAACAGGGTTATTTTGAGTGGGTTTCATTTGTGGATCTATGACAAAGGAGGAAGTCTGATTATGAAGGTAAAGAAGTATGTAAATCGCTTGTATAAGATTATAATCGAGAGTAGTAGTTCAGAATGTCTGCTGTCACGGA
This sequence comes from Apium graveolens, assembly GCF_009905375.1. Lineage (NCBI taxonomy): Eukaryota > Viridiplantae > Streptophyta > Magnoliopsida > Apiales > Apiaceae > Apium > Apium graveolens. The sequence continues at coordinate 277,714,499 of NC_133652.1, read as the reverse complement.
GTGATGAAATGGCTTGGCTTTGTCATGCTCGACTTGGACATGTCAATTTCAATGCCATGAATATGATGTGTACTACCAAAATGGTGCATGGCTTGCCTGAGATTAAAATACATAATGAGGTGTGCACTGGTTTTTTGATGTCCAAACAAACCAGAAGATCTTTCCCAGGCCAAGCAACCTATAACGCTAAGAAGGTACTAGAACTTGTTCATGGTGATCTATGTGGCCCAATCTCGCCTCCTACTTCAGGAGGAAATAAGTATTTATTTCTGTTAGTGGATGACTACAGTCGGGTGATGTGGGGGTATCTATTAAAAAACAAAGACGAAGCGTTCGAAGCCTTTAAAAGATTTAGAGCACAGGTAGAAAATGGAGAGGAATGAAAGGTGTAAACGTTCAGAACTGATAGAGGCGGTGAATTCATTTCAAAACAATTCACCTCCTATTGTGAAGAAGTAGGCATCACCAGACAATTCACTGCGCCGTACTCGCCTCAGCAGAACAGTGTGGTTGAGAGAAGAAACCGGACAGTCATAGAAATGGCTCGGAGTTTTCTAAAGGAGAAGAAGTTACCACTAACATTCTGGGGAGAGGCCATACGACATTCGATTTATGAAAACATTAGAGATAGAGTAGTTTTGGTCTATCACGTAGGTATGTGAAAGTAGGAGAGTTAGTTGAAATAAATATTAGAGATAGAGTAGTTTTAGGAAAGCAGGTGCTGGTTTTTAGCAACCACTTTGCACGCATGTTTCTTCTTTAGTTTATATTATAATCTTTCACCTATAACAAGTCAGTCATTGAGGAACATCTTTTCTTTGAGTTTTACAAGCATACACTTATACCTATAATTATACGGGTTTAGGCTAACACTATATAGGGTGATGGATCTTTATTTATTTCTTTTTGGACTTTTGTTATTGAACTAGTGTACTAGTGTGGAAGCTCGGCCTCAATATCTATACTTTTATTTCTACAGTGACTTTTTAATATCTTGGGTTTGGAAAATTCATCATATGCCTTAGAATTTGAATTATCTTAATTTCTATTTATTAGTTTGATTTTGAATTAATATTTTGAAAGGTCGAGATGTTATAAATTAACCAAACATGTTTTGTTAAATATAAAAGTGTTAAATTTTTAGTTAGCTTTCAATGATCACAATATTAAACTATAGATTTATTTTAGTACCTTAATTTTCCTTTTCAATATTACCTGGAAATTTGTAAAGTGTGTACCATATTATGTAAAATATTAGTTTTATAGTTGAAAATTGCTATTTATTCATAAATTAATGAATATTTATTTACCAATAAATAAATCATGTTCTATAATTGATAAACAAATAATTTCTTTAAATTTTTAAATATTTTTGGAATTATCAATTCTAAATACAAAGTAATTGTAAAAACAAAATGTAATACAAACAGTGCCACAATGCTCTAAAAGCTCTTGTCACTAATCTTTCTTGTAATCTTTCTTCTCATTCGAGGAAGAAAGATATGAAAGGCTGCATATGTTAATTTTGTAGCATTTTCTTCATTGTTTACGGCCAAATCATAAGAAAATATAAGAAATATGATGAGTATTTAAAAAAATTATTTATAACAAAATTGAAGATTAAAAATATTTATTAAAGCAATCAATTAATCAACCATAGTGGCACTAAAATATAAACTATAATTTTCTTGAGTAATATTTGTTGTGGTTTTACAAATCTTTATTCTTAAAGAAAAATTGTAAAATATATTTTAAAAAATATATTTCAACTTCTAATTTTCTATAACAAAACTAGATGCCTACACATAAAGTTTTTTTCCAACAAAGTAACAGAAGTGAATTTTTACACTGTTGGAGTGAATAGGAGTTAACAAGATTTTACACATAAAATTACCCACTTAACCTTTACAAATCCGGGGATTGAAAAAAGTTGAAATTAGAGTAATCAATATGGAAAATGGTTAAGAAGACTTTTCTAATAAACATGTATGAGAAGATATATGCATAATTGCATAAAAAAAGAAGAAGAGGCATTGAATTTGAGGTCAGGCTTTGAGAAAGAGGGGAAGAAAGGCAGAGGCATGATGCAGAGAGGAGGCCCAAGGTTTTTGTGATGCACTGATGAGGCTCAATGTTAGTCTTATATAGAGTCCTAACAAATAATTGACCGGTCAAGATAAAACCCTAACACAAATCAAATGAAGTATGATATGTATTCTATTGTACTGGCAATGAATTAGATGGGTAAAATCAAATTGCTCATATAAATTAAAACTTCAATTCTTTCATGTACCTTTTCCCTATAGGGACAAATAAGCGCCCATCAATTAAAAATAATCTTGCTATTACATTAATAACATTGGGATATTTTCAATTTAAAAATGTAAACATTTGATAAATAATATAACATTTTTTATAAGGTTAATTTCATATCTAAATGGCGGAATATATGCTTGTGATTTTTTATTTTGATCAAATAATAAACACAATTGATTTTCTAGGAAATAAAAGTAATATTTTACACCTTACTTAAAATAAAAGTTGAGTGCACAAGTTTAAAATAAGCAAAAATATTATAATTTTTGAAGTAAAAATTAATTTTTTAACTTAATTCATATACATTTAAAATTCCCTTACTTTTTGATTACATAAAAATTTTTTGGTTTACTTTTGTAAGGAATATATTTTGACTGTGATATCAATTTTTAATGTAATGCTAAAACATAAAATTTTATGATTGTATTTGTTCTATATATATGTTAAGAAAAATAACAATTTTTAAAATGGGAGATACCGAATATTTTAATTATTTATTTCATGTAAAGATGTAAATTTTTTAACACTATAAAAAACAAATCTAAAATAATACAAAAAATTTTTGGAACCATTTTACAATTTAGCATACTACTAGAACATATCCTTGACACTAAAATTTACATAAATATTTGCTTATGTAATTCTTGTTGTACTGTATGGTATAATTCTTTATAATTAAGTAAAAAATCAAATACACTACAATAGTTATAAAGTATTTTTAATATATTAAAAAATATAGTGTTGACATATTCAAGTGGATATGAGATAACAAGATTTTAAATCACCTACTCCTCTACGAGTAATCAATTATAAGGGATTATCAAAAATTTTGTAATTAACCTGTATAAGAGAATCTCCAAGGCTATTACGTAAACTTGTTAGATAAAATAACATTATCTAAAATTTTATTCAATGGAAAAAAAATTCTTTTAGTATTGTTAGCTATATTCATTAGTAATATTCAAAATATTATTTTATTATTAATTTCAAAAATACAATTAAAATAAATTTAAGTTAGTTTTATTTAACACAATTGAAAATTAAACATGTATTTTATTAAAAATCTATTTCATGATAAAGATCGAGATGGAGTCTAACTATCACTTGTTACATATCCATAAATGTCTTAATACAAACTCATAAGTGTGACTTCTGTCGAACGGTTCAACTAAGGATAATCTTGTGTGACTTTTCCCTTTCCTTGCCTCTGTTACTCGTCATAATCTTTCATTTCATCTTCTACTGTATATGATTTTAAGAAATAACAAGAATGAGCATCTACATGCTCAACAAGATATCTAATAATAATAGAATAATAAATAGTGAAAGTTGTATATCACAAAATAAGGATAAAAGTGCAAAAATATGACAATAAATAGTATGAAATATAACAACTCCATGATAAAATTTCAAATTCGAGTAACTTTTCGAATAAAGGAAGCAAACTCATCAAGGGCACATGATCAAAATAATCACAAGATGTGAATCTGTTCATTTCCATCCTAGGTACCTTTGTGATGCGGTCAACTAGCACGGAAGAGTACCATTCTCGGCGTGAATACGGCGCTCGCCTGATCATGGCTCATCGTAGAATCATCAAACATTTTGATGCTAGCATATATAATGGTTCCCACCTGAACCCGTGGCTTGACTTGAGCCAAAAATTAAAATTTATAATATCCACACCGGGGATAAACAATTTCAAACCATGGGCACCTCCCATGTTGACTATTCTCTGAGTAAGATTTTCACCGTTGAATGAACATTTTCAAATTTGAATAATAAAATTCAAGCATCAAAATCAATGAAATAATGAAAGATAATACTCGCTATAACGATAAACAAATTATACTTTTAAGAATACATTTCGTTACGAATAAGATAATGAACTACGATTTAAAATAGTGATCTTCTCAAAATATTGAGAATAATCGATATTAAATAAGGGTTGGGTTGCTTGAACGATAAATAACCCTTGCTTGCTAAATTATAATAAAATAAAATATTTAAAGATGTCTCCAACGTTAAATAATAATAAGATTTTAGAAATTGACCTATGCGCAATTAGGTCAATGGTATCAAATGATACAGAAGGTTAATCCGAAAGATGGATCTAACTAATGACAATAAAATTTGGTGGTTCGAAAAAATAAACACACCTAGATTTAAAGTCATGATTATTCAAAGCGATAAATTACCCAAATGAATATTCTACGTACAAAGGGGATATCACGTTCGTATTTATCAGGATTTAGAAGGAAAATACATTCTCAAGATAAATAAACATAAAATCAAATAATCAACTGATTTACAAAAAATAATTCAATATTTTAAAATTTAACAAGCATGGATAAGGGGATAGAGTAAACTAGCCTTTCTCCAGAAGCACATATCATTCACAATCTACTTTCATTAGCCCGTTAATCTCTAATTCTGACTTAAATTTGTAATCAATAAATCAACAATAAATATTCAGTATGATTGAACATAAAATAATTTTAATATTCAGTAAAATGAAATCTCAAGTTCTCTACATAACTGTTAGGACGAAAATACGCGCTAATATTCATGCAACTGCACGCAATCGTAAGTAATATAGAATTAATTCTATTTCGTTCCCATTGAGACTGGTTTAGGTTAAATTCAATTAATGTATATATGCAACGATGATATGGTTATTATTCAATGCTAAGATGATAACAAGTTGAGATTGTTTATAACTAAGATTATTAACTAACATGCAATTAACTAAGATATTAAAAGGGTGATTTACTTATATAACACAAACATGGGATTCTAACTTCATTACTACTTCATTCAATAGCCTTTTTGTTCTTATCCTTAGCATGCAATGGTGATGACACTAATCAGACAACACGAAACTAGTATGCACCAACTTTCATTATACAAATACCCTACTACCAGACATCCACAAAAGAGATAGAAGCTGAATAGACACCAATTATTTTGAGACCCTATATGTCTATAGAATTTGACAACATAACGGTTTAATAAAAAAGTTACCTATCGTGATTACATAGGGCAAGTAAGATGGTTAAAATTGCCTACGAATTATGCATATCAAATACATGAACCTATGCTAGCAAGGCATATTCTAAACCCCTATATTCACTTTCACTTCAATAGAGATTAACACACTATCTTATAAGTTCGAGACGCTCATAAGATGAATAAGCACAACCAATAATAGGATATCATACATTTGCCATACACTAAGGTATCAAAACATATTAACTATTAAAATCTATAGTAAATCTGCTAGAACCCTACGATAATGATTAGCCCATAACCGAACTCATCATCACCTTGGGTTCCGATGAAGGCATGGTATAATAAACTAAGTCTTTAATAAACTGAATAATAATCAAGTAAGTTAAACAAAGGTATATGTTCAACAAAAGAAGAAAACTAGCATCCCAGATTAGAACTTAAAACAAAGAATCAAAATAAGAAACTAGATCCTGATCGCCTTGGTTGTATTCTTGATGTCTTCCCCTTAAGCTCTGTTATGAAAAACATCTTTAAGTTGACTTTATATAACATCCCAATAAGAAGAGAAGTCCAGAAAATAACTCTTGTACTTGCTTTCTACCCAGCGTAGCCGCGCACTTTATTAGCGCGGGCGTGCGTCCTTCTGCTTCTCTAGCGCGGCCGCGCGCTAGCATAGCGCGGGCGCACTACCATTCTGGAAAAACTGACTTGCTTTCTTTTATTTGCTGGTTCTTGATGGCATTCCAAGAGCAAACTCTCAGGACACCTTCCTAACATCAATTTTGCACCAAAGCAATGATAAATCTCCTTGATCCCTTATTTATGCCTGAAATGCAAAACACTACAAAAAAGCATAAAAAACACAAACAACTTGAGTACAAAATACCAATTCAAGCCTTTATAGGCATTCTAAGTGGACATAAATGCCACTTAACAATAGCCTTTTGACTTGTCGAGGTCCCCAGCTCATTACAAGTAGAATGATTTATCGATATCTCCAATTTTCTACATAAGCTTTTTGACTTGTCGATATCTCTAGTTCTCTACATGAACTTTTTGACTTGTCGATATCTTCAGTTCTCTACATGTTGAATTGACTTGTCGATATCTCCACTTCTCTACATGGACTTTTTGACTTGTCGATATCTTCATTCTACATGCAGATTGACTTGTTGATATCTTCAGTTCTCTAAATACAAATTGACTTGATCTGTGACTTGTTGATATCTGACCTAGAATATTTTTTTATATAACAATATTATTCAGCTTCAGGCTTCTATACTTCTCTCTGAGACATGATCAAGATTTATCTTCTTCCACAGTTTATTCTTTAGCTTGAAGGCTGTTTAGTGAAAAACCTCTTGTCTAAACTATTTAGCATTTTTACAGACTTAAAAAATACAATTATAGAATACAATTGAGTTATCATACAACTTATTCTTATGGTTGTCAAGATGACTTAATCTTGTTATATACAAGCATGTCTTGCACAACAGATATTCAAAATGTAAACTCTCATGGCCCATATTTCATAACCAGAAAAAATCTTCTGATCAACCTGAAATAATTTCAAGATTCTGCAAATAAAAAAACTGTTAAATTCGGCAGAAAAAACTGATGCAACAATCTGCAGATTGAGCAATCAAAAAATTGCTAAACTTTTATGCAGAACTGAAGCAAAAGCCTGTAGATTTTGCAGACAAAAACTGTTAAAAAATTCTCTAAAAATTTCAGCAAATACAATAATACAAGCGCAAAAATTTATAGTCCAAATTCTGCTAAAAACTACTACAAATAATCTCATAAAGCAATACACATATTATATTTTTAAAATCTACACATTAGTAGATTATATATACATTATGATATACACAAAGAAAAATGTCCTCAAGGCTATGAATAACCTAAATTATCTTACCCATAGATTCATCTCAAACTAAATCATCCCTATGTATATTAAATTTCAAACTAAATACAACTAAACCTTAAATAGTGGAGAAAAAATCATCAATTAAACACTATCAATATGAAATTACAATCGCATGCCCTACCAATAGCATGTAAGGTGGAAACATAAAACTAGTTTCAAATAATAAACATTGGCAAAGAAGCCTCGCCAAACGTAATTCATTAACGAGCTGCTAAAAGTAGTAATTGTCACAGAATTCTCTTGAATGAATCCCATACGTCCACAGAGAATGGAATAAATGCATTTGATGATATGCAACAAACACTTTTTTCTATTTCAAAACCCCTTGAAAATATTACTTAAATTGTTGTATTTTACAAGATACCAAGGGAAAGTTGGACTAGTAAATTTGTGGTATTACTAATTTTTCTAACTTTCTTTACGCATTCTCGAGAATGATCTAGATTTTGCTCCTGACGTGAGTTTTATTTTAAAGGTCAAAACTCATGGCCCTTATCCTGTCCCCTTCTCTGATTCTCCAATACTGTTAAATAAAATTTTGCCTATACAATAGCTAAACAATACGGATGAGTCCAACAAGTTGGGGTATGAAACATATTTCTAAATGATTCCATGATTATTTCATCAACAATCTTTTCCTTAATTGTACTGAGACCACCTATATTCTGCTGCTCAAAAAGAGAATGCATATTTATAATTTATTTCCAATAATATTCTCAAATTTAGGATTCGTAATGATTCCAAAACCAATCAACATTATCTAAGTCCAAAATCAAGAATTTAATAATTCCTCGAAAAATATCTCCCCTAACAACTCCTATGAACATCCGAAAGAATTCTTAGTTAATGTTATAGTCAATTATTCAACTCTAAGAAATTAAGATATCTTTTGCTTTGCAAAGTCATAATATGATTGGAATATATTTTATCTGTCATTTTTCCTTTATTTTTCTGTTTTCTTTTCAAGAGCAATATAACTAGAAAATCTCAACAAAAGGATATTTGATCATAGGAAAGACAACTGAACAAAAATCTGTGACAAATTACACCTATAGTTCACATTAATATACATCCTAAACTAAATAAAGAATAGTCAAAATTTAGATTCACATTAGTATATCCTAAATAAATAAATAAAATCATACACTTAGATCAATTATAAATGGCTCAACAAATTAATAAATTATATAGAATATTGAATATACCTATTCTGAAACTTGTAGAATCATTAGAACTAGAATTTAATATAATTATATCAGCTCTTTTATTCTGACCTAGAAAAAATGAACTCGACGTAGCTCAATCAGGTCCATAACATAACTACTAGCTCCTCTTGCATATACATGCACTTTAGTAAGAGTTTTGAGATATAATAGTGAAGATATTCTAATTTAGGATCTTCTCTTCTCACTTACTTGTACATTAATTATTAATTACAAGTCCAAATTAATTTACAGGTTGTTCATCACATAACAACTTAACAATAAAAACTTACTTCTAAGTGAAAACATATTATTCAGATTTGAGCAATTAAGTCATTTATGGTAAGTATGTACTTGACTCGGCTTGACCACTATTAACATCACCACCACCGTAATGTACGGTTTTTAAATAAGTAAGATTATATTTCAAGTAGATGAGGTCATGGTAAAAATATTAATACTCTAGATCTCGTTTAGCACCAAGAGCTAGCAATTTTTGCACACTTGACCCACTCTTGAACCACTCTAGACTATAACTTTTTGACCATCACCATAAGTAAATTTTAGTTATGTTCATTTATAATAAAAGTTACACATCGACTATTAATATATTCATGATTAAACGAATATCACATTAATATGCCTCAACTTAATTTTCATAAAAAACATTCCACTCTGATCACTGTTCTCGGATATTTTGCGTCATAATGGGTCATAACTTGCATTTTATCAAATTTGGAGATTGTATTAGTATAAGCAACCTTGTACGGTAAATTTGGACATTTTACAGTTTCTATAAAATTAAATATTTTTCTTGTCTATTAGGATGGAAATCACCTCATTGAAACAACCTTCTATGTAAAATCAAAAAATATAAAAAATACCAGTTTAATGAGATTGTGTTGCTTCTACTCTAGATTTTTTTGATTTTATTATAGAATCAATACTTACTAATAACAAATACACATGATTAAAAATGAAATCTAGTGCACAAATATAAAATACTCATCGGTATCTACTCTACAAGATATATAAAACTACAAAAAATCAAATATTTTTTACAGTAAATCAAATACTAGTAAGTCAAACACTATAAACACACTTCTACTATAGAATTAAAATAAAAAATGCAAAAATATTTCTATTTTACTGTAAAATTAATATCTCTACATACAGAAAAAGAAAAAAAATATATGCATGCGAAATTATATCAATATTTTTAAAAAATTACAAGGGGAGCTATGAGGAGCACTATAGTCTATTGCAAGATTCAAGTGTAAAATTAGATTCTAGTATAGCACCTTAAGATAGAGTACAAAATAAAAAAAACTTACATATTCCATGGAACAACTTGCAGCTATAATTGCTCAAACTCAAAATTAATCTGAAAACATTAATTGAAGATTAAAAACCATTCAAAATCATCACAAAACCCTAAATATATGTATAAAATAGTAGTAACATGAAATTTCACTTAATAACAACTATTCTCAACATTGTTGCTATGAAATATTCAATTTTTTAGCTCTAATGGCAGGTTTGATTTTAGAATACTTCTTTCTCTCCCTCTCCTCTTTCTCTGTGCAGGATCGAGTGTATGTATAGTGACAAGTGTGTGTATCGTGTGTATATACGTTATTCAAGCATTGTAGAATAGATTTTGAAATTTGTAAAACTAGTCTTCAAGTTTATTCTAATCACAATAATGCCATTAAATAGTTGATTTTATCGTGGTTATTAAAAAAATGGATGGCTAACATGTTTATTCTACATAATTTTTTATATAAAAAGATCTCCATAGAGTGCGACTCTCGCGACTCGCCTCATCTATGAGGCCTTACTGTTTATTGGCTGCACCAAATTCACATGGCAATCAAACAAACCCTCTAGTTAGTAGAGCATTTTCCCTTCTTTTTTATTGAGTCAACAACCTTCTTGAGGGGTCTAAGAAAAATTAACTTGCAACTTCACTTTTTTTAAGTCCATCAATTATTCTATCAATCCATTAAATATAAATTATTAAATAAAAATTGATTTGCAAATGACTTCGTTTTCTCCTTCATGTGATAATTTGCCGCCTTCTTTTTTAATGATTTTATGTTTTACAGGGAAGCACCCGCACGAGCGGTAGTGGACGAATTAACATATCAAATTTGAAATAAAAATAATTCAACCATTTTTATTATTAAAGTGAAGTAACACTTCCAACGACATAATATTTCAGTACGTGATATTGAATAAATATTCAAGTATATATTAAATCACTAAAACAAACATATAAAAATACAACTATCACACCATAAACAAAAATATTACAGAATATTAAATGAAAACTAAACTATTAATATTATATCCATTATATTCATAATAAGCTTATAACCGGTGTGACCGTACTTGACACTTTTGAACTAACCCTAATAAACTTTATGCATTATATTTGTATGTTTACTATGCCCATATGTATTTTTTATACTCATCATATCTCATAATTTGGTCCAGAAGTGGATATTTTATTTAGAATAAAATTGTGTTTATATACTCTTCACTATACTTGGTTTAATCCTAACCTAAAAAAAAGTTGAGTAAAAAAAACTTAATAGAGAGTTATAGAACTAGATTTCAAAATATATAATGAACTTTTTTTTTGTTATGGAGGTTCAAATCTTGTTCTTTGAAACTTGAAAATCAGTGGAGAGCTGACAAATACTTTATCACCATTGGATTTTTAATATTAAAATTTTAACTTTTAATTTTAAAGTCCCTTTAACGGCCACCAATTTTTTCACCCAAGGTCTACCAATTCTCATAACTGACCTAGGCCCAGTCTATAACTATGAGTAGGGTTGTAAATCAACCCAATTGTAGCGAACATTACTCTTAAGTATTTAATTATTAGCTTGAAAATGTATTAAATCCAAACTCTATCTTTTATTGAGTCAAATTTTTTGTTCATTTATCGACTAATTAATAAAAAATATATCTGCTAACATGTTCATGAACATCTCACGAACTATCATTCAATAAAAAATTTGTGAATATTGTTCAATAAATTTTGATTCTAAACAACTTAGTTTACAAACTCGTTCTCACAATTTGTCTCACTTATTTCTTTTTTGATATAAATATAAAATATAAAATAAATCTTTTAAAAAACATACAATAAAATGAATAAGTTTGATGATTTAGCATTCTGATTGTAAATAATATGGAGAAATTAATTTTTTAATCACTCAACTATTTTTTTTTTAAAACCTACCACCCAACTTATATTTTTATTTTTTTTGTCACTAACGTTACTTGTGTATTGAATTCTACCCAATTTCTTTAATTTTGACTTCTTGCTGTTAAAACAACCGAAAAGCGAACATAGTGATGTCGGAATCTGGGATGTCCAAAAAGGAGCACCGTCCAAACCAATTTATGATCAAATTGGCTCTGTTTTTTATGATTTTTCAGTCCAAATCACTCTATGAAAACTGAACAATTCATATCTAGTAACAACAATTACAACCAAAGTGCTTCTCGATTATTCCGTCGAGTTCTAGTAAAAAATTCCGACGAGTTTAAAATTCGATAATAGCAAAATGTATTCAAAACTCCATAAAATTTAGTACATATGAACATATATACTCCTACAAGACTATTACACCAACTGATATTAATAAATAATCAATTAATCAGTTAAAAAAATGAAGAACACAAGTGGCTTCTACTTTTCCCGCAAACACAAAATTATAACACAAAATCACGAAATAAATACATGCAAACTCAAAATTGAACGATCTATACATTCATATGTACTAAAATGAACGAATAACGAATATAAAATCTTAAAATTAATGTTTTTAGAAAATATTAATGGAATGGTTTAAAATGAAAAAGAAATGTAACGTTTGTGACAAAAAAAATGTAAGTTGGGCAGTAGGTTTCTAAAAAAATAAATAGTTGAGTGATAAAAAATCATTTTTTCCCAAATTATGTTATTTCCATTCAAAATATTGACATGGATACAAATACACGAACACAAGTTAAATAAAAATATATATTTACAATCTACCATGTACTGTTATTTAAATCTTCAATGCAAAAAACTATAAACGTAATAAAAATGAATAAATGGATAATATAAATTGGTTGATTGATTTGTATACAAATATGTATACCATTATTTATTAAATCCTATATTGTAAGTGTGTGTCATTTACGAGAAAATTTAACTAACAATTCATATACTTATTCACCAGTTATACAAGCGAGCATATAAATATACTTACTCACAAGTCTATTCACGAAAGTTGTTATTGAACTTGATCATGATTTTTCTCGATTTATATTGTGCTCAAGTTCATCTATATACAAATTGAGCCTAATAATTCTCTCCATGTTCGACTTATTAATAACTCGAACCGAACACCAAACTCTTTATGAGCATATCGACTTATTTACAACCGTATGAGAGTACTTTATCTTAAATTACGGTAAAATGAACATGTGAAATCCTGTATAACGTTAATATTTTTTAATTAAAGGTTTCATCATCTTTTATCTATCCAACTTTTATTTAAGGTTTAATGACCTTTTTGCCCTTAAAGAATGGGCTTTTATAACCATCAACCACAAAGTTATGAAGTCATATCATTTAAACCCTATAGTATAAGTCTTCGTACCTTTTAACCCTTTTCAGCAATAAAATGACATATAGGAAAATATCGGAAGGTAAAACTATTTTTTTACTAAAATTGTTCCCAGATGATTGAGTTTTTATATACTTTTTGAACCCTAAACATTCTAAGACTTTAGTTGCTCCAAAATTAAACATCATAAACTTAATTACTGTGGCGATTAATAATTTTCGGGCTTGGATTGTGTGAATCATTCAAAGTCATGGGTTTCTCGGTATTTTATCGGTATTTCTCTTAACCTCGGTTTATGTTTTACCGATAAATATTTTCCATTTGATCGGTTGGTTGAATGTTATGTTCAAAACTCTGTATATGTGTGTGCCAATTAATGTTTAAATTTAATGTGTTTACCCGATTGTTCTTAACCTTTTAGTTGTCTGTATATTAAAAATAATGAATGATTAAATAATGTAGTCAGATGTTTATATTTATGTGTTAAATATGTTTATATCCATTTATTTTCTTTTAAAGGTGATGATGTTTCAAGTATGTGTTTGTTTCAAGGAGGGAAGTTAAAGTGGATTCCCAGAATTGAATATGTAGGGGTAAAGCCATTGTGTTTCATTTCCAAGACCTTGATGAAATTACTTTGAAAAATATTAGAGGGTGGACTAATGTATTGGGTTATGAGAGCTTTGGTTCTTTGTATTACAGACTGCCTAAACAAGAGTTGGATGTATATTGACCATTCAAATGAAAAAAAATTGGTACCATTTGAAGGTTAAAATGTTCAAAGTAGGAGTGAAGGAGAGGATAGCAATGATGTACGAGATTGGATTGATAAAATTGAATACTATGACTTTGCTAATAGTGACTACTCCATGACAGATGATGACCTTCTTTTTAGTAAGAATGTTGAAGAGGAAGTGGAATGGATTTGAAGACTTAGGTAAGGACTAGGTTTAAGTTAAAAGAGAGAGGTTGAGAAGGATGTGGACATGCAGGTTGATGGTGATTATGACGGTTATGAGCTGGAAAGCTTGGCAGATAAAGAATTTTATGACGAGTTTCTAACTCAGAAGAGGGAGAAAGCATTTCCAGTGTTTGAAGAGAAAGAAAAGCCAAAGTATAGAGTTCGAATGATATTCAATGATTACAAACAGTGGAGGGAGGAAATACAGAACCATAGTACTAGTGAGGGGAAGGTCATCAAGATATCTAAAAGTAACATAATGAGGATTAGGGCTGTGTGTCAACCACCATGCCCTTGGACATTATTTTCATCATTAAATTTTGACAAAATCATGAAAATAAAAATTGTGGGACTAGGCATATTTTAATTTTTTTCTTGGTTTTCTCTATTATAATTGTATGTGTGTATAAGCTACTAACTGACCATTTCTTTATTACATTGATAGACCATACATGTACTAGAGAGCAGACGGGGTACCCCTCATTAATTCTGGGTTTTTGTACAGAAAATACTTCCCAGAATCTTGAATTAATCCAAACTGTCCAATTAAAGTCTTTCATATCTCATGGAAGATCTGTTATCACACCAGGTGCACTTTTAGAAGAACTATAAAAAATCAAGAATGAAAAGAAAGACAAAACTGCAGGACCTTCAACAAAGAGGAAAAATGACACATGAGATGCAACTTTTTCACTTTAATCTAGTCATGCATTTATGCAGTTTTAATTGATGCTAAATCAATTTATCACAATTTATGTTTATGTGGAATTGATGTTATTTATCTTTTAGTTACAACTATATAATAGGGATGTAATGATGGATTATGAACTTATTAATTAAATCACTTTCTTTTGCAATTGTGATAATTTTATTATAAATTTTGATTACAATGTTGGAAAATTTGGACTACATAGTCATACGTCAAAAGCTACATTATTACTACAAAGGTTTTATTTAGGTAGATTATATTTCTTAGTATTATTCCACTTCATTGATAATTTCATTATATATTTAGATTACAGTGTTGGAAAATTTGGACTACCTAGTCATACATCAAAAGCTACGTTACTACTACAAAGGTTTAATTTAGGTAGATCATATTTCTTAGTCTTTGATTCCACTTCATTATTCATCAGTACAAACAACAAAATGACTACAATAATGACTATATACATCAAAACATGGTTTCTCTTCTTCGCCTTCATTTCAGCAATAACTTCTAATTTCATAAAATTATCCTCTAACTTCTCTATTTTTCTTAAAGTTCGGGAAATATGGTTCTTGACCTTGGGCACAAAGGGGGGTCGAACCATAGATTGAAATTACATAAATTCCCCATATCATCCTGCAAAAAAATGGGGAAAAGGTTAAATAACCATTAAACAAATATAACTTCATGTCATGTACAAATTTACTTACCCCGAATCAGAAGAAACCATAGATACACCTTCCTGCATTCGCATCCGTTAATGATGTTCGTAGCACTGATATGGTTCCACACTAACAATTAAGATTCATGCTCAAGAATTCTTCAATAAAATATATATCGATATATATATATATTTATGTGTGTGTGTCTAATTATATAACCACAGGGGCTGTGGGGTTTGGCGGGAACATTTTCTCAATTTTTTAGGGAACAATTTTAGTATAAGACGATTTTACCCTCCGATATTTGTCGATATGTATTTTTAATGTTGAAAAGGGTAAAAAGGTAGGAAAACTAATACCACAGGTGTAAAAAAGTATGACTTCATAAATTTGGGATATATTGGGGAATAATAGGTATAACAGCCCATACTTAAGGGTCGAAAGGTCATTAAGGCTTCATTCTAACGTCTATTGCTATTTTGGTGGTGCCAACATCCATGATTACCAAAAATTAACATAAATTCCTTTTAATACTTATTTTATATAAAAATGAAGATAAATAATGTAATAAATATAGTAATAGAATGTAATACGGTAACTTTAAGAAAATGATTTACGCAAAAAAAAGAAAAAAAACTTTAAGATAATGTCAAGTATTTCTCTTATTAGTATATATGATTCTATAAAGAGTATAAAATTACTATAAATTTTTTTTGTTTAAATAAGTATGTAAACGGCTTCAGAAATTTGAAATTTTTATAAGAAAAATGCGGCAGCTTTATTTATAGGTGAAGGTGAAACTAATCTTGAAGATTTAATAGGCAAGCTATTCGTTACTGTTGTGTAGAAAACTTAGTTTGTGTTTGGATTAAATTGTGTTTGGCCTCTAGGGGGATGCGAGTCTGGGTGTCAAGCTCTCTAGAAATACCTTACTGGCCTTTTCTCTTCATCTCAATCATAATCTCTTATCTGTATCGTCGAAGTAAGGACATTCTTAGGACTAAACTCATGTCGATTAGACCTGTTGTTGTCGTTCCATGTGATGTTATTAGCATTCTCACCGGGGCTGCTAATTATTTATATTCCTATGGCATATCTCGTCTTCCTATATCGATCACTCCACTTATAACAAGTACTCAATTGGCGTTTACTACTGGATTTGCATTTCTTTTGGTTAAGCAAAAATTCACCAGTTTCACTATTATTCTGTCTTTTATTATGTATTGGAGATGTACTTCCTGGATTTCATACTACTTCTGATCGTCCGGCTAACGAGCCCAACAAGAAATATTATTTTTGCATGATATTCACTCTTAGAGCATCTATTAATGGAGGAATTTGGTAAGCAAAAATTTGAGGTTCACGACCAGAATCAAGATATGCAGCGGTGGTCGGTAGTTGGAGAAATCACCAAATTGCGTTCATTTGTGCTTAAGAAATGGTTAAGATTGATAGGGTTTATGTTTTCCTTCTCAGATCTCTCAAACATGTGGACTCACAACATACCTACGTACCTCCTTTTATAGAAGATTAAGTCGAAATAGTTCTTAGGATACAAGAAACCTAGATGGACTTGGTTTCTCATTCCGCAACCCAATAGGAATTGTCGAACTAACATCCTATTGTAACTCCAATATTAATTTTCTTCAGGAGTGCCCGATTATGCGACCTAGTCACAAAGGCCCATGGCTCGGTTATAATTTCGAGAATTCACGGACAAAGAAACTCCCCATCCAATTGATATCCCCCATCCACTACTTCTACTTTCGTCGATTGTAATCGTATGTATAGCCATGACTTATCGTAAATACCAAAGCACATCCTTTCCCCCCCCATGAGGATAACCCACCAGATTACAGGACAAATGATCTCAAGGGTAGAAGTACAAAGTATGAGATAACACTAGAGTTTCCCGTCGAGGACAACCCTCCAAATACGGAGACAGGGCTTCTAAAGCATACACTGGATCTTTTCGATCATTTCCCTACGAGGATAACTCGAAAGACTACAGAATGATACCTTCAACATATTATACGGGACAACAGGATCCTAGAGGCTCTTTTTTCTTTACGGGGAAGGCCTTGTTAAAAAAATTAGAACATGAATATAACAAATAATTTTTAAAAATAGTACAATAGCTAAGGCAACAGTAAATAACCTACTGCAACACCAGAAAGCAAATGCCATGATTAAAGTGTCACCTCAGCATGTGGGCGCCACTTGTGCCATGTCAGCACGCCACGTCAGCATTTTGGGTACCATCCACTGATTCCACATCAACATGTCACGTCAGCATGCTGACGTCAGCATGTCATGTTAACATTTATTAAATAACTAAAATGTCTAATGCAATGCTATGACCTCTACTGTTGCATGCTGCGCAACACGAACAGTTATTAGTTATGGTAGCTTCAATGTACTGCAACGCTTTCTCCACTGTGTTGTAATAAACTGAAAATTTTATAGATAATGCAACGCTTTTCGTGCAACGCGCTAAAAACTTGTTAGGACGAAAACACGCGCTAATATTTATGCAAGTATACGCGTTCGCAAGTAATATAGAATTCTTTTTAGTTCGTTCCCACATAGACTGGTTTAGTTTAATTTCAATTAATGTACTTATGCAACGATGGTATGGTTATTATTCAATGCTAAGACGAATAACAAGTTTGGTTTTGGTTAACTAAGATATTAACTAACATGTAATTAACTAAGAGAATAAAAAGAGTTGATTTACTATATGAGATAAATATAGGATTCTAACTTCATTAAATACTTCATTCAAAGTAATTGTTCTTAACCTTAGCATGCAATGGTGATGACAACTAATGATTATCAAATTATGTGATTTTGATTTTTTGGTCTTGTCTTTCTGTTTGTTTGTCCAAATTTTGGAATTTTTGGGTGTTTATAAATTAAATGTGTATGTAAACGTATAAGGCATAAAGATCAGTTGATATATACAACTTGTTTATAACTAATGTTGAAGATGCTAAACATATCAGATTTATTAAATGAACCAATGTTTAATCAAGCCTCTAACATCGGTTTTCTTTTATATGTGATGTAAAAAGGTAACTTTGACATCTGTTTCATATCCAAAACTGATGTCAGAAGTCAACTTTGATATTAGTTTTCTTTCTAAAACGATGTAAATACTGATTTATACTTTGTAAATTAATTGTTAAAGTTCATACCTAGATCATATAAAAGCTATTTGGAAAAGATTGTAATGCAATTTTTGTTTAAAAACAAACAATATAAATCAGACTATAATCTGGAACCTATGTTAAAGATGTTCCCAGACATTAGTTCACAACCGATGTCATATGGGGGTATCTTTCTCTACACCCGCATAGACATCGGTCGGGAAATGTTTAACATTGGTTTCTGGCCGATGTCTATTAAAGTTTTTTTTAATAGTGTATAGAATACAATTGAATTATCATACAACTTATCCTTAGGGTTATCAAAATGACTTAGTCTTGTTATGTACATGCATGTCTTGCACAATAGATATTCAGAAAGTAAACTTTAAATGCCCATATTTCATAACCAGAAAAAACCTACAGATCAACCTGAAAAAAATTCTAGATTCTGCAAATCAAAAAAACTGTTAAATTTGGTAGAAATAACTGATGCAATAATTTGAAAAAAAACTACTCCAAATAATATGATAAAGCAATACACATATTATATTCTTAAAATCTACAGATTAATAGATTTCAAACACATTATGACAAACACAAAGCAAAATGTCTTCAAACTTATGAATGACCTAAATTATCTTACCATAGATTCATCTCAAGTTCAGTAAATCATCCCCGGGGTATAATGAATTTTAAACTTAATAAATCTAAACCTCAAATATTTGAGAAAAAGTCATCAACTAAAACACTATATTAAATGAAGTTACAATAGCATGCCCTGCCAATAACATGTACAATGGCAACAAAAAAATAGTTTCAAATGGTAAATACTTCAGTCCCCAACATAGTAGTAATTTGAAAACGAAGCTGGACTAGTAGATTTGTGGTGTTACTAATTTTTCTGACTTTCTTCACTCACTTTCCACGATCCAGATTTTTCCCGTGACGTGAGTTTAATTTTACAGGTCAAATTCGTGGCCCTGATTCTGTCCTCTTTTCTGATTATCTGCTTCTGTTAAATAAAATTTTGCCTATACAATAGTTATACAATAAAGACTAGTCTGACAAGTTGGCATATGAAACATATTGCTAAATGATTCCATATTTATTTCATCAACAATAGTTTTCTTAATTGTAGTGATATTACCTATAGAATGCATACTTATAATTTATTTCCAATAATATTCTCAAATTTATGATTCCTAATGCTTCCAAAAGGATCAACCTTTTCTAAGTCCAAAATCAAGAATTTACTGATTCCCCAAAAAATATTGCATCTCCCCTAACAACTTCTATGAACATCAGAAATACTTCGTAATTAATGTTATTGTTAAGTAACCAGTCGCTTTAAAACCTTAAGGTAGTAGAGGAAGGCTCGAGCAATAAATCTGCAACCACTGAAAACAATACTAAAACTTCATCCAAAATAAGACAAAGCAATCAAATCACCAAAGCAACAAATCCGCAACCATCGAAAACAATATTAAACCTACATGCAAAATTGAATCCAAATCCAAAACCAAACTCCATAATCAACCAAATACAAACTCCAGATAATTGAATCCAAGTCACCAAATTGTATCTAATCCTCAACCAAATAAAAATTGTATCTCAATTTAAATTATATCCAAATTGAATCAAATCCCTTGAAGGGCTAGTGTGCCTAGAGCACCAGATAAACTAAACCAATGTGCCTAGAACACCAAATAAACTAAATCAATCCCCTGAAAGGCCCAATGTGCCTTGAGCACCAAATAAACTAAATAATCTCTCGTAGGGCCAATGTGCCTAGAGCACCATATATAATAAACCAATGTGCCTCGACCACCAAATAACCTATACAATTCCCGTGAAGAACCAATGTGCCTACAACACCCGGTAAAATAAAATAGAAGGCGGAGAAGTATACAAATGTGCCTAGGGTTACTCCCATCATCAACATGAGAAAAGGAAATGAAGATGAGGGGGAAAAAGAGAAAAAATAATATTATCAAGGAGCCAATATCATCAAAGCGAGATCGACGGTGTATATTAGAGTCCCAACAAAAATCAGTAGGAAAAAAACAATTTCAACCAAAATCAATTACCGTCGAGAAATCCAACCAAATCGAAGAAAAAACAATAATTATGATTAAAATTTAAAATATCCAAGACAAAAAATAACTGATTTGAATATGAAGAAGACAAGAAAAAATAATAATAATAACACATATTTTAAACACAATATGTGGAACCTAACCCGATATAACTCATCATCAACCTATCCTGGATCGAATCATAACTCTTGATATCATAATAATTAACCAGTCGCTCTAAAACCATAAGGTAGTAGAGGAAGGCCCGAACACGATCTTATACTCTTTATCATTTATAATCAATTTTTTCAGCTCAAATAAATTAAGATATCTTTTGCTTTGCGAATTCATAATACGATTGATTTTCTATTATCTTTTCAAGAGATCAGCGACTAAAAATCTCAACAAAAGGATATTTGACCATAGGAAAGATGACTGAATGAAAATATGAGACAAATTGCACCTACAATTCACATTAATTTGCATCATAAATTAAATAAAGAATAGTCTGAAATTTAGATTCATATTAGTATGTTCTAAATAAATAAAGAAAAATCATAAACTTACATCTGTTAAAAATGGCTCAATAAATTTATAAATTATATAGAAGGTTGAATATACTTTTTTCCTACGAAGCTAATCTTCTACTGCTTTTAAGTTTGTATGAATGCTAGAACTTGCTCTTACGCGAATCTTCTATATTGACAACCATTATTTACTTATAATATTTTAATGCTTATTTACTATAATAGTGACAGTATGCAAGTGTATGGATAAGATTCGGTGTTTTTAGTGTTTAATTTCCTAATCTAATATTTAAGATGTTAGTCTCTCCGTCCCTTTTTAGTTGTCACATTTTCTTTTATAAAAGTCAAATTGACCAATTTTTTACCGTAAATTAAACATTACCCTTATATTACTTGAAAAAACTAAAAATTATATTAACATAGATTGAATCTACTTTCCGGTGATATAATTTTTTTATTTTGTTCAATTTTAAATTATTAATAAACTTCGGTCAAACTTTAGTCAATTTGACCAGGTCAAAGTTAAATGTGACAACAAAAAGTGACAACTAAAAAGGGACGAAGGGAGTATTATATTTTGAGTTTCTCGTTACAACACCGAAATCAAAGTACGTGATTTTCATTGCTCATTTTTTTTAAAAATTTGTTCATTTTATTGGATCATGTTGTTGTATCAAAAATATTTTATTAATTTAGATAATTCACATTGTGATATTAAAAATATAAAAGACTTTTAGAAACTCCCAGTTTTAGTAGTATATGAGTTTATAGAATCCGGTCACTATATAGGGTGATGGATCTTTATTTATTTCTTTTTGGACTTTTGTTATTGAACTAGTGTACTAGTGTGCAAGCTGCGCCTCAATATCTTTACTTTTATTTCTACAGTGACTTTTTGATATCTTGGGTTTGGAAACTTCATCATTAGGCCTTAGAATTTGAATTATCTTAATTTCAATTTATTAGTTTGATTTTGAATTAATATTTTGAAATGTCGAGATGTTATAAATTAACCAAACATGTTTTGTTAAATATAAAAGTGTTAAATTTTTAGTTTGCTTTCAATTGTCACAATAATAAAATTATAGATTTATTTTAGTACCTTAATTTTCCTTTTCAATATTACCTCAAAAATTGTAAAGTTGGTATCATATGATGTAAAATATTGGGTTTAGAGTTAAAAATTGCTATTTATTCATAAATTAATGAATATTTATTTATCAATAAATAAATCATGTACAATAATTGATAAACAAATAATTTCTTTAAATTAATAAATATTTTATCAATTCTAAATACAAAGCAATTGTAAATACAAAATGTAATACAGTGCCAGTATGCTGTAAAAGCTCCTGTCACTAATATTTCTTGTAATTTGCCTTCTCATTCCAGGAAGAAAGGCATGAAAGGCTGCATATATTAATTTTGGAGCATTTTCTTCATTGTTTACTGCAAAATTATAAGAAAATATAAGAAATATGATGAGTATTTCGAAAAAATATTTACAATAAAATTGAAGATAAGTTTGTATAACAAAACTAGATGCCTACACATAAAGTTGTTTTCAACAATGTAACAGAACTGAATTCTTACACTATTGGAGTGGATCCAAGTTAACAAGACTTCACACATTAAATTACCCACTCAGCATTTACAAATTAGGCGATTGAAAAATTTGAAATTAGAGTAATGAATATCAAAAATGGTTAAGAAGACTTTTCTAATAAACATATATGAGAAGATATATGCTTAATCGCATAAAAAAGAAGAAGGGGCATTGAATTTGATATAAATTTTTGGTTAGGATTTCACAAAGAGGGGAAGAGAGGCGGAAGGTTTTTGTGATGCAAAGATGAGACTCAATGTTAGTCTTATATAGAGTCCTCACAAATAATTGGACGGTCAAGATATAACCCTAACACAAATCAACGATTGTGATGAAGTATGATATGTATTCTATTGTAATGTCAATGAATTGGATGGTTAAAATCAAACTGCTCATATAAATTAACAACTTTAATTCTTTCATGTACCATTTTTCCCTAGGGAAAAATAAGGGCCCATGAATTCAAAATAATCTTGCTATTACATTAATAACATTGGGATACTTTCAATTTAAAAATGTAAAAATTTGATAAAAAATATAGCATTTTTTATAAGGTTAATTTCATATCTAAATGGTGGAATATGTGCTTGTGATTTTTTATTTTGATCAAATAATACACACAATTGATTTTCTAGGCAATAAAAATAATATTTTACACCTTACTTAAAATAATACTTGAGTGCACAACTTAAAAATAAAATTTTATGTTTTTACTTGTTCTATATAATAATTTTTGATTACATAATAATTTTTTTGTTTACTTTTGTAAGGAGTACATATTGACTATGATATCAATTTTTAATGTGATGCTAAAACATAAAATTTTATGTTTTTACTTGTTCTATATATATGTTAAGAAAAATAACAATTTTTAAAATGGGAGATACCCAATATTTTAATTATTTATTTCATGTAAAGATGTAAATTTTTTAACACAATAAAAAACAAATCTAAAATAGTACAAAAAATTTTTGGAAACATTTTACAATTTAGCATATTACTAGAACATATCCTTGACACTAAAATTTACATAAATATTTGCTTATGTAATTCTTGTTGTACTGTATGGTATAATTCTTTATTATTAAATAAAAATTTCAAATACACTACAATAGTTATAAAGTATTTTTAACATATTAAAAAATATAGTGCTGATATATTCAAGTGAATATGAGATAACAAGATTTTAAATCACCTATTCCTGTAAAAATGCGAGTAATCAATTAAAAGGGGTTATCAAGAATTTTCTAATTAACCTACATAAGAGAATCTTGAAGGCTACTAGTAAACTTGTTAGATAAAATAACATTATCTATAATTTTATTGAATGGGCAAATAAATTCTTTTAGTGATGTTAGCTATATTCATTAGTAATATTCAAAATATTATTTTATTATTAATTTCAAATATACAATTAATATAAATTTAAGTTAGTTTTATTTAACACAATTAAAAATAAACATGTATTTTATTAAAAATATATTTTCATGATAAAGATTTTATATTTTTATATTTACGTATATATTTAAAGTAAATAATATAAAATTAAGGAAAAATTATTACGATTATAGATATAATAACATTTTTAAAAATGAAAAAAATAAAATTAACAAACATTACCCTCATGTATTATAAACATAAAAATAAATAACTAACACATATATTATTTTATTAGAATATTAAAATTTTAATTTATGACCACCCAATATCCTCCACCTTGAGAATGTGTGTCATGAGAGTACCATATGGTGAAACCTGCATTATTTCAATATATAATGAGATAAAATATCTCAGTAGGGGAACACCACTCCATTGTCTCGAGATGGAGTCTAATTATCACTTGTTACATATCCATAAATGTCTTAATACAAACTCATAAGTGTGCATATTTGAAATTATTAAAATACTAGATAAGCTCGAAACTGCATCTTCTGTGTCGAACCGTTCAACTAAGGATAATCTTGTCTGACTTTTCCCTTTCCTCTACCTCTGTTACTCGTCATAATCTTTCATTTCGTATTCTACTGTATACGATTTTAAGAAATAACAAGAATGACAATCTACATGCTCAGCAAGATATCCAATAATAATAGAATAATAAATAGTGAAAGTTGTACATCACAAAATAAAGATAAAAGTGCAAAATATGACAATGAATATTATGAAATATAACATTTCCATGAAAAAATTTCAAATTCGAGTTGTTTTTCGATTAAAGGAAGCAAACTCATCAAGGGCACATGATCAAAATAATCACAAGTTGTGAATCTGTTCGTTTCCATCCTAGGTACCTTTGTGATGCGATCAACTAACACGGAAGAGTACCATTCTCCGCGTGAATACTGCGCTCGCCTGTTCATGGCTCATCGTAGATTCATCAAACATTTTGATGCTAGCATATATAATGGGTCCCACCTGAACCCATGGCTTCACTTGAGCCAAACAATAAAATTTATAATATCCGCACTTGGGATAAACAATTTCAAACCATGGGCACCTCCCACGTTGACTATTCTCTGAGTAAGATATTCACCGTTGAATGAACATTTTCAAAATTTGAATAATAAAATTCAAGCATCAAAATCAATAAAATAATGAAATATAGTACTGGCTAGAACGATAAACCAATTGTACTTTTAAGAATACAGTCCGTTACGAATAAGATAATGAACTACGATTTAAATTATTGATCTTCTCAAAATATTGAGAATAATCGATATTAAATAAGGTTTGTGTTACTTGAATGATAAACAACCCTTGCTTGCTAAATTATAACAAAATAAAATATTTAAAGATGGCTCCAACGTTAAATAATAATAAGATTTTGGAAATTTCCTATGCACAATTAGGTCAATGGTATCAAATGATTCATAAGGTTAATCTGAAACACGGATCCAACTAATGACAATAAAATTTGGTGGTTCAAAAAAAATAAACACACCTAGATTTAAAGTCATCATTATTCAAAGAGATAAATTACCCAAATGAATATTCTATGTACAAAGGGGATAGCACGTCCATATTTTTCAGGATTTAGAAGGAAAATATATTCTCAAGATAAATAAACATAAAATGAAATGATTTTTAAAATTTAATAAGCATGAATAAGGGGATAGAGTAAACTTACCTTTGTCCAGAAGCACATGCCATTCACAATCTACTTTCATTAGCCGGTTCATCTCTATTTCTGACTTAAATTTGTAATCAATAAACCAACAATAAATATTCAGTATAATTGAACATAAAATAATTTTAATATTCTGTAAAATGACTTATTCATATCTCAAATTCTCTACACAGCTGTAAGGATGAAAATAGGCGCTAATATTCACGCAAGTATACGCGATCGCAAGTAATATTGAATTAATTCTACTTCATTCCCATAGAGACTGGTTTAGGTTAATTTCAATTAATGTACTTATGCAACAATGACATGGTTATTATTCAATACTAAGATGATAACAACTTGAGATTATTTATAACTAAGATTATTAACTAACATGTAATTAACTAAGAGATTAAAAGGGTGATTTACTTATATAACACAAATATGGGATTCTAACTTCATTACTACTTCATTCAGTAGCCTTTTTGTTCTTATTCTTAGCATGCAATGGTGATGATTCTAATCAGAAAACATGAAACTAGTAAGCGTCAACTTTCCTTGTACAAATACCCTACTACCAGACATCCATAAAAGAGATAGAAGCTGAATAGACACCAATTATATTGAGACCCTATATATCTATAGAATTTGACAACATAACGGTTTAATGAACAAGTTATCTATCTTGATTACATAGGCAAGTAAGATTGTTAAAATTACCTATGAATCATGCTTATCAAATACATGAACCTATGCTAGCATGGTATATTCTGAACCCCTATATTCACTTTCACTTAAATAGAGATTAACATGTTATCTATCGTGACGCTCATAAGACGAATAAGCACAACCAATACTAGGATATCATACATTTTTCATACACTAAGGTATCAAAACATATTAACTATTGAAATATATAGTAAATCCGCTAGAACCCCATAATAACGATTAGCCCATAACCGAACTCTTCATCACCGTGGGTTCCAATAAAAGAATGGTATAATAAACTAAGTCTTTAATAAACTGAATAATAATCAAGCTCGTTAAACAAGAGTATAGGTTCAACAAAATAAGAAAACTAGCATCCAAGATTAGAACTTAAAACAAAAAATCACAAGAATAAACTAGATCCTCTTCGCCTTGGTTGTATTTATGCTCCGAGGTCTGCTAGTTGTCTTCTCCTTAAGCTCTGTTACGAAAAACGTCTTTAAGTTGTCTATATATAGCAGCCCAATCAGAAGAGAAGTCCAGAAAATCACTCTTGTACTTAAACAGGATTCTGAGCTTTCGACTAGGCGCGGTCGTACGCTAGCACAGCGAGGTCACGTTGGCATTCTGGAAAAACTGATTTTCTTTCTTTTATTTGCTGATCCTTGATGACATTATAGGAGCAAACTCCCAGGACACATTCCTAACACTAAGTTAACACCAAAGAAATATTAAATCTCATTGATCCCTTATTTATGCCTTAAATGCAAAACACTACAAAAACGCATCAAAAACACAAACAACTTGAGTACAAAACACCAATTCAAGCCTTTATAGAGCATTCTAAGTGGACATAAATGCCACTTAACACACCCCCAAACTTGAACCGATGCTTGTCCTCAAGCATAAACAAACTCAAATAACAAGAAATAAAAATGCATGAATGCAACTACATGAATGCAACGATCCCCTCAGATTAACTAAACCAACCAATGAGCAACATCTCAACAAATGCAGTTATTCACACAAAGATCAATTCAAATCCCACAAATCAACTTACACGCCAGAAATGTGCGTGTTTGCAGATGCTTAAAATATATACTATCACCACTAGATCAATAATCATGACTCACTACTCATCAAGGCAATCACATGGTTATAAATAGAATAAACGCTAAACTCAAAATGACTCACAATACTTCAATTCTTATAGCAGAGTTATTACATGGATTCATGCTTTTATTCACAACACCTAAACAATCACAAATATGCTTATTTGATCGTGCAATGAGTGAGGTCCACAAAAGACTTATGCAATAATACCCATATAGTGAGCGTTAGGTTAGTGGATCCAAGACTATAAAAGCCTTAGGTCACTAGGCACAAAGTCCCCTATGAACTTAATAACTCGAGTATTAAAGAGCACGCTCGTGGTCAATTATGCATCAACACATATCTTTTTTTATAGGTGCAATGACAAGTGCCGTGATCAAACTTTTTTTAAGCTCTCAAAAGCAGCTAGGCACTCGTCATCAAACTTAAAAGGGACATCTTTCTCTAAAAGATTGTACAAGGGTTTAGAGATTTTAGAGAAGTCCTTGATGAAACGCCGATAGAAACTCGCACGGCCAAGAAAGCTGCGGACTCCCTTAACTGAAATTGGTAGAGGAAGGTTTTCAATGACCCTCACCTTGGCTTTATCCACCTCAAGAACTATACTAGAGACCTTGTGCCTAAGAATGATGCCCTGTTGCACCATAAAGTGACATTTCTCCCGGTTGAGAACCAGATTGATCTCAACACATCTTTTAAAAATGGTGCCAAGATTTTGCAAGCACTCATCAAAAGAATCACAGAACCCAGAGGAATCGTCCTAAAATGCCTCCACATTCTCACCAATCATGTCATAGAAGATAGCCATTATGCATCTCTGAAATGTGGCAGGTGCACCACACAACCGAAAGAAACTCTTCTTAAGGCAAAAGTACCATATGGACAAGTAAAGGTAGTCTTTTCTAGATCCTCTTGAGCGATACAAATTTGATTATAACCCGAATAGCCATCCAGAAGACAATAGCACTCATGCCTAGCCAACCTGTCAAGCATCTGATGAATAAACGAAACAGGAAAGTGATCCTTCCTCGCAGCTTTATTCAGCTTCCTGTAATCCATGTAAACTCTCCAACCTATGACTGTTCGAGTAGGAATGAGCTCATTCTTCTCATTAGCAACAACTTTGACTGCCTCCTTTCTTCGACACACATTTTACTGGACTCACCCAAGAACTGTCAGAAATATGATAGATGGCCCCTACATCTAGCCACTTAAGAATTTCCTTCGTCATAACTTCATTTATGATTGGATTAAGCTTTCTTTGTTGCTTAATAGTTGGCTTGCTACCTTCCTCTAGCAGAACTTTATGCATGCACTAAGAACGGCTGATTCCCGTGATATCTGCTATAGTCCATCGTATTACCGATTTGAACTCTCTCAGAATCTTCATGAACTTATCCTTATCACTACCTAAAAGGTCAGATGCAATAATAACATGCAAAGTAGATGCATCACCTAAAAATGCATACCTCAAGTGTTCATGTAATGGTTTAAACCCCGAGTGTAGGAGATTACTCAATAGATGACTTGAGGCATTTTGGAGAATTTTTCAGCTCTTCCAATCTAAGAGATTCAAATGGCATTTCCATCATTCCCTTCTAATGAGAAGCATTCAAATATTGCAACTGCTCATCACCTTTGTCATCTTCACTATCTGAATTTCCCAACAAGTCTTTCTCTAAGGCATTAGACCTTAACATTTGATCAATGTTCTGAAGTAACCACATAATCGACCAACTCCACTTTTATGCACTCCTTATTATCAATGAGGAATTTCATGACATTAAACACATTAAAACTCACATTCTGAACCAGTACTCACATAGTGAGCTCACCCTTCTGCACATCAATCAAGGTTCGGCCCATAGCCAAGAACGGTCTTCCCAAGATTATGGGAATCTTCTTATCCTCCTCGAAATCAAGAATTACAAAATATACATGAAAGATGAGTTCGTCCACCTTGACCAAGACATCCTCCACAATGCCTTGTAGAACGTTCGGCCAACTGCAAGGTCATATACGTAGGCTTTGGATCAGGTAAGTCCAACTTCTTGAAGATAGACAAAGGCATCAAATTGATGCTAGCTCCCATGTCACATAAGCAGTTGTCGAATGATACTTTTCCAATGGTGCAAGAAATAGTGAGGCTTCCAGGATCTTTAAGCTTCGGAGGCAACTTCTGTTCCACCACAGCAATGCATTCCTCCGTGAGAGCAACGATCTATATTTCATTGAGCTTCACTTTCTGAGAGAGAATATATTTCATAAACTTGACATAGCTAGGCATCTATTCAAGAGCTTGAGGGAAAGGTATGTTGATATGAAGTTTCTTGAACACCTCAAGAAACTTCGTTAACTGCTTATCCAACTTTTCCTTCTGCAGCCTCTTAGGAAAAGGTCGTGGAGGATAGATCAGTTTCTCCCATATATTACCCTCGGGAGGAGTGTGTTCCACATTTTGCTTCATTAGTTCCACTTCTGCTTCCTTCTGCACTTCTTCTTCAGCCACATCTTCAGATTCTTGAACTTGACCTTTTTCTTGGTTTGCAACCTTCCCAGACTTCAATATAATTGCCTTAACCTGCTCTTTTGCTTCCTTCTTTCCTAGCACCTTAGTGTCACTAGGGAGGGTACCAGGTTGTTGATTCAGCAAGGCATTGGCAATCTGCCCAATTTGATTTTCCAATGTCTTGATAGAAACTGTTTGGCTCTTGCACATGAGCCTAAACTCCACTAATTCAGAGTTTTCATTAGATTGTTGCAGTTGGAGTTGTTGTCTTGGTGCGTATTGCGGTTGTTGAAAACCAAGACAGTAGTATTGCTTTGCGGCATACAGCTGATAAGGATGATGCACCGTATTCTTAGTGTTGTTCCAGCTGAAGTTATGATGATTGCGGTTGTTGGGATGATAGGTTGCTAGGACTGGTTGCTGTGACCTTTAAAAGTTGCTCGCGAAGTGAGCTGATTCGCTAGAAATAGCACACTGCATTGTCTCATGCGCACTAGTATAAAGCTCAAAGACACTGGTGATCTGATTAACTCCATAATTAGCCAAAGAATCCACCTTCAGCATCAAAGCTATAAGCTGAGCAGCTATATAAGTAGCAGCATCTACTTTGAGAATTCCCGCTACTTTGCCTTGAGTTAGTCTCTGAGAAGGATTCTGATATTCATTAGCAGCCATCAGTTTAATCAAATCATAATCTTCATCGTAGCTTTTAGCGCACAAGGCTCTACCTGATGCTACATCAAGCATGGGTCCAGAAGTTGCACCCAATCCAGTATAAAAGCAGTGAATAATTATCCAGTCAGGCATCCCATAATGAGGACACTTCCTAAGCATCTCCTTATGATGATCCCAAGCTTCACACAAACATTCTCCCAATTGCTGCGCAAATTGAGTAAAAGCATTCCTGATTGCAGTTGTCTTCGCCATAGGGAAGAATTTAGTGAGAAACTTCTTAGCAAGATCTTCCCACTTGGTGATTGTGCCTGGTGGTAGAGAATATAACCAACACTTAGCTTTATCCCTCATAGAGAATGGGAATAGCCTCAACTTAATAGTATCTTCAGAGACATTGATTTTGAAAGTGTCGCAGATCTCGATGAAATCTCTGATATGCATGTTGGGATCTTCCGTTGGAGAACCCCCAAACTGAACCGAGTTCTGCACCATCCAAATCATGCTAGCCTTGTTTTCAAAAGTGTTAGCCATGATGGATGGTCTGACAATGCTAAACTGAATATCATTGATTTTCGACTGAGAGTAGTCCATCAAAGCCTTTGTATTTGCTTCTGGTTCACCCATTGCAATAAGAGCTTCTCCTTCAACTTTCTCCTCCTTAGCAAGAACTTCTTCCTCTACTAAAACTTCTTCCTCCTCTTTATCCAGCGTTCTCTTTCGAGATCGAGAATGTGTTAGCATAAACGTTCTCTAAAGTACCTTAAAAGCAACAAGTAAACAAGTAAAATATCCGAGTCAGTGAACTTTAACGATCGCTAATGTCAAGCACATAAACTAAAAATTAACACCGAGTCCTCGGCAGTGGTGCCGAAAACTTGTTAGGACGAAAACACGCGCTAATATTCACGCAAATATACACGATCGCAAGTAATATAGAATTAATTCTGGATCATTCCCACAGAGACTAGTTTAGGTAAATTTAATTAATGTACTTATGCAATGATGGTATGGTAATTATTGAAGGATAAGATGATAACAAGTAGAGATTGTTTATAACTAAGATTATTAACTAACATGCAATTAACTAAAAGATTAAAAGGGTGATTTACTTATATAACACAAACATGGGATTCTAACTTCATTACTACTTCATTCAATAGCCTTTTTGTTCTTATCCTTAGCATGCAGTGGTGATGACACTAATCAGACAACACGAAACTAGTAAGCGCCAACTTTCGTTGTACAAATAACCTACTACCAGACATCTACAAAAGAGATAGAAGCTGAATAGACACCAATTATATTGAGACCCTATATGTCTATAGAATTTGATAACATAACGGTTTAATGAACAAGTTAACTATCGTGATTGCATAGGGCAAGTAACATGTTTAAAATTACCTACGAATCATGCTTATCAAATACATGAACCTATGCTAGCATGGCATATTCTAAACCCCTATATTCACTTTCACTTCAATAGAGATTAACACGCTATCTTATAAGTTCGCGACGCTCATAAGACGAATAAGCACAACCAATACTAGGATATTATATATTTGTCGTACACTAAGATATCAAAACATATTAACTATTGAAATCTATAGTAAATCTGCTAGAAACCCACGATAACGATTAGCCCATAACTGAACTCATCACCTACCGTGGGTTCCGATGAAAGCATGATATAATAAACTAAGTCTTTAATAAACTGAATAATAATCAAGTACGTTAAACAAGAGTATAGGTTCAATAAAACAAGAAAACTAGCATCCAAGATTAGAACTTAAAACAAAGAATCACAAGAATAAACTAGATCCTCTATGCCTAGGTTGTATTTGGGCTCTGAGGTCTTCTTGATGTCTTCTCCTTAAGCTCTGTTATGAAAAACATCTTTAAGATGTCTTTATATAGCATTCCAATAAGAAGAGAAGTCAAGAAAATCACTCTTGTACTTAAACATGATACTGAGCTTTTGACTCGGCGCGGGCGCGCGCTTCATTAGCACGGGCGCGCTGTCCTTCTGCTTCTCTGGCGCGGTCGCACGCTAGCACAGTGAGGGCACGTTGGCATTCTGGAAAAACTGATTTGCTTTCTTTTATTTGCTGATCCTTGATGACATTCCAGGAGCAAACTCCCAGGGACACCTTCCTAACACCAATTTAGCACCAAAGAAATGTTAAATCTCCTTGATCCCTTATTTATGCCTTAAATGCAAAACACTACAAAAAGCATCAAAAACACAAACAACTTGAGTACAAAACACCAATTCAGGCCTTTATAGAGCATTCTAAGTGGACATAAATGCCACTTAACACACCCCCAAACTTGAACTGATGCTTATTCCTCAAGCATAAACAGACTCAAATAACAAGAAATAAAAATGCATGAATGCAACTACATGAATGCAACGATCCCCTCAGATTAACTAAACCAACCAATGAGCAACATCTCAACAAATGAAGTTATTCACACAAAGATCAATTCAAATCCCACAAATCAACTTACAAGCCAGAAATGTGCGTGTTTGCAGATGCTTAAAATATATACTATCACAACTAGATCAATAATCATGACTCACTACTCATCAAGGCAATCACATGGTTATAAATAGAATAAAAGCTAAACTCAAAATGACTCACAATACTTCAATTCTTATATCAGAGTTATTACATGGATTCATGCTTTTATTCACATCACCTAAACAATCACAAATATGCTTATTTGATCGTGCAATGAGTGAGGTCCACAAAAGACTTATGCAATAATACCCATGTAGTGAGCGTTAGGTTAGTGGATCCAAGACTATAAAAGCCTTAGGTCACTAGGCACAAAGTCCCCTATGAACTTAATAACTCGAGTATTAAAGAGTACGCTCGTGGTCAATTATGCATCAACACATATCTTTTTTTAGAGGTGCAGTTATGACAAGTGCCATGATCAAACTTTTTTTAAGCTCTCAAAAGCAGCTAGGCACTCATCATCAAACTTAAAAGGGACATCTTTCTCTAAAAGATTGTACAAGGGTTTAGAGATTTTAGAGAAGTCCTTGATGAAACGCCGATAGAATCTCGCATGGCCAAGAAAGCTGCGGACTCCCTTAACTGAAATTGGTAGAGGAAGGTTTTTAATGACCCTCACCTTGGCTTTATCCACCTCAACACCTATACTAGAGACCTTGTGCCTAAGAATGATGCCCTGTTGCACCATAAAGTGACATTTCTCCCGGTTGAGAACCAGATTGGTCTCAACACACCTTTTAAGAATGGTGCCAAGATTTTGCAAGCACTCGTCAAAAGAATCATCGAATATAGAGGAATCATCCTTAAATACCTCCATATTCTCACAAATCATGTCATAGAAGATAGCCATTATGTATCTCTGAAATGTGGCAGGTGCACCACATAACCCAAAGAAACTCTTCTTAAGGCAAAAGTACCATATGGACAAGTAAAAGTAGTCTTTTCTTGATCCTCTTGAGCGATACAAATTTGATTATAACCCGAATAGCCATCCAGAAGACAATAGCACTCATGCCTAGCCAACCTGTCAAGCATCTGATGAATAAAGGAAACAGGGAAGTGATCCTTCCTCGTAGATTTATTCAGCTTCATGTAATCCATGCAAACTCTCCACGATATGACTGTTCGAGTAGGAATAAGCTCATTCTTCTCATTAGCAACAACTTTGATGCCTCCTTTCTTCGACACACATTTTACTGGACTCACCCAAGAACTGTCAGAAATATGATAGATGATCCCTATATCTAGCCACTTAAGAATTTCCTTCTTCATAACTTCTTTCATGATTGGATTAAGCT
The DNA here is from genome assembly GCF_009905375.1 of Apium graveolens. Taxonomy (NCBI): domain Eukaryota; kingdom Viridiplantae; phylum Streptophyta; class Magnoliopsida; order Apiales; family Apiaceae; genus Apium; species Apium graveolens. Next base: position 277,679,785 of record NC_133652.1, on the reverse strand, counting down.
TTCTTTGTTGCTTAATAGTTGGCTTGCTACCTTCCTCTAGCAGAACTTTATGCATGCAATAAGAAGTGCTGATTCCCTTGATATCTGCTATAGTCCATCGTATTACTAATTTGAACTCTCAGAATCCTCAAGAACTTATCCTCATCACTACCTGAAAGGTTAGATGCTATAATAACATGCAAAGTAGATGCATCACCTAAAAATGCATACCTCAAGTGTTCAGGTAATGGTTTAAACCCGAGTGTTGGAGATTACTCAATAGATGACTTGAGGCATTTTGGAGAATTTTTCAGCTCTTCCAATCTAAGAGATTCAAATGGCATATCCATCATTCCCTTCCAATGAGAAGCATTCAAATATTGTAACTGCTCATCACCTTTGTCATCTTCACTATCTGAATTTCCCAACAAGGCTTTCTCTAAGGCATTAGACCTTAGCATTTGATCAAGTTCTGAAGTAACCATATAATCGACCAACTCCACTTTTATGCACTCCTTATTATCAGTGGGGAATTTCATAACATTAAACACATTAAAAGTCACATTCTGAACCAGTACTCACATAGTGAGCTCACCCTTCTACACATCAATCAAGGTTCGGCCCGTAGCCAAGAATGGTCTTCCCAAGATAATGGGAATCTTCTTATCCTCCTCGAAATCAAGAATTACAAAATATACATGAAAGATGAGTTCGTCCACCTTGACCAAGACATCTTCCACAATGCCTCGTAGAACGTTCGGCCAACTGCAAGGTCATATACGTAGGCTTTGGATCAGGTAAGTCCAACTTCTTGAAGATAGATAAAGGCATCAAATTGATGCTAGCTCCCATGTCACATAAGCAGTTATCGAATGACACTTTTCCAATGGTGCAAGAAATAGTGAGGCTTCCAGGATCTCTAAGCTTCGGAGGCAACTTCTGTTCCACCACAGCAATGCATTCCTCCGTGAGAGCAACGATCTATATTTTATTGAGCTTCACTTTCCGAGAGAGAATATATTTCATAAACTTGACATAGCTAGGCATCTATTCAAGAGCTTCAGAGAAAGGTATGTTGATATGAAGTTTCTTGAACACCTCAAGAAACTTCGTTAACTGCTTATCCAACTTTTACTTCTGCAGCCTCCTAGGAAAAGGTAGTGGAGGATAGATCAGTTTCTCCCATGTATTATTCTCGGGTGGAGTGTGTTCCATATTTTGCTTCCTTGGTTCCACTTATGCTTCCTTCTGCACTTCTTCTTCAGCCACATCTTCAGATTCTTGAACTTGAGCTTTTTCTTGGCTTGCAACCTTCCCAGACTTCAATATAATTGCCCTAACCTGCTCTTTTGCCTTCCTTCTTTCCTAGCACTTTAGTGTCACTAGGGAGGGTACCAGGTTGTCGATTCAGCAAGGCATTGGCAATCTGCCCAATTTGATTTTCCTAAGGTCTTGATAGAAACCGTTTGGCTCTTGCACATGAGCCTAAACTCCTCCAATTCAGAGTTTTCATTAGATTGTTACAGTTGGAGTTGTTGTCTTGATGCGTATTGTGGTTGTTGAAAACCAAGACGGTAGTATTGCTTTGCGGCATATAGCTGATAAGGATGCTGTACCGGATTCTTAGTGTTGTTCCAGCTGAAGTGATGATGATTGCAGTTGTTGGGATGATAGGTGGCTAGGACTGGTTGCTGTGACCTCTAAAAGTTGCTCGCGAAGTAAGCTGATTCGCTAGAAATAGCACACTGCACTGTCTCATGCGCACCAGTATAAACCTCAAAGACACTAGTGATCAGATTAACTCCATAATTAGCCAAAGAATCCACCTTCATCGTCAAAGCTATAAGCTGAGCAGCTATAGAAGTAGCAGCATCTACCTCGAGAATTCTCGCTACTTTGCCTTGAGTTAGTCTCTGAGAAGGATTCTGATATTCATTAGCAGCCATCAGTTTAATCAAATCATAATCTTCATCGTAGCTCTTAGCGCACAAGGCTCTACCTGATGCTACATCAAGCATGGGTCCAGAAGTTGCACCCAATCCATTATAAAAGTAGTGAATAATTATCCATTCAGGCATCCTATGATGAGGATACTTCCTAAGCATCTCCTTATGATGATCCCAAGCTTCACACAAAGATTCTCCCGATTGCTGCGCAAATTGAGTAAAAGCATTCCTGATTGCAGCTGTCTTCGTCATAGGGAAGAATTTAGTGAGAAACTTCTGAGCAAGATCTTCCCACTTGGTGATTGAGCCTGGTGGTAGAGAATATAACCAACACTTAGCTTTATCCCTCATAGAGAATGGGAATAGCCTCAACTTAATAGTATCTTCAGAGACATTGATTTTGAAAGTGTCGCAGATCTCGATGAAATCTCTGATATGCATGTTGGGATCTTCCGTTGGAGAACCCTCAAACTGAACCGAGTTCTGCACCATCCGAATCATGCTAGCCTTGATTTCAAAAGTGTTAGCCATTATGGATGGTCTAACAATGCTAAACTGAATATCATTGATTTTCGGCTGAGAGTAGTCCATCAAAGCCTTTGTATTTGCTTCTGGTTCACCCATTACAACAAGAGCTTCTCCTTCGACTTTCTCCTCCTTAGCAAGAACTTCTTCCTCTACTAAAACTTCTTCCTCCTCTTTATCCAGCGTTCTCTTTCGAGATCGAGAATGTGTTAGCATAAACGTTCTCTAAAGTACCTGAAAAGCAACAAGTAAACAAGTAAGTAAATATCCGAGTCAGTGAACTTTAACGATCGCTGATGTCAAGCACATAAACTAATGTACTTATGCAATGATGGTATGGTAATTATTGAATGATAAGATGATAACAAGTTGAGATTGTTTATAACTAAGATTATTAACTAACATGCAATTAACTAAAAGATTAAAAGGGTGATTTACTTATATAACACAAACATGGGATTTTAACTTCATTACTACTTCATTCAATAGCCTTTTTATTCTTATCCTTAGCATGCAATGGTGATGACACTAATCAGACAACACGAAACTAGTAAGCGCCAACTTTCGTTGTACAAATAACCTACTACTAGACATCGACAAAAGAGATAGAAGCTGAATAGACACCAATTATATTGAGACCCTATATGTCTATAGAATTTGATAACATAACGGTTTAATGAACAAGTTAACTATTGTGATTGCATAGGGCAAGTAACATGTTTAAAATTACCTACGAATCATGCTTATCAAATACATGAACCTATGCTAGCATGGCATATTCTAAACCCCTATATTCACTTTCACTTCAATAGAGATTAACACGCTATCTAATAAGTTCGCGACGCTCATAAGACGAATAAGCACAACCAATACTAGGATATTATACATTTGTCATACACTAAGATATCAAAACATATTAACTATTGAAATCTATAGTAAATCCGCTAGAACCCCACGATAACGATTAGCCCATAACTGAACTCATCATCACCGTGGGTTCTGATGAAAGCATGGTATAATAAACTAAGTCTTTAATAAACTGAATAATAATCAAGTACGTTAAACAAGAGTATAGGTTCAACAAAACAAGAAAACTAGCATCCAAGATTAGAACTTAAAACAAAGAATCACAAGAATAAACTAGATCCTCTATGCCTAGGTTGTATTTGTGCTCCGAGGTCTTCTTGATGTCTTCTCCTTAAGCTCTGTTATGAAAAACATCTTTAAGATGTCTTTATATAGCATCCCAATAAGAAGAGAAGTCAAGAAAATCACTGTTGTACTTGAAATAAAATTCCCAGCTTTCAACCAGCCGGGACCGCGCTTTATTAGCGCGGGCATGCGTCCTTCTGCTTCTCTGGCGCGTCCGCGCACTAGCACAGCGCGGGCGTGCTGACATTCTGGAAAATTGACTTGCTTTCTTTTATTTGCTGGTTCTTGATGGCATTGCATGAGCAAACTCCCAGGACACCTTCCTAACACCAATTTAGCACCAAAGCAATGGTAAATCTCCTTGATCCCTTATTTATACCTGAAATGTAAAACACTACAAAAAAGCATCAAAAGTACAAACAACTTGAGTACAAAACACCAATTCAAGCCTTTATTAGAGCATTCTAAGTGGACATAAATGCCACTTAACAATAGCCTTTTGACTTGTCGAGGTCCCCATCTCACTATAAGTAGAATGATTTATCGATATCTCCAATTTTCTACATAAGCTTTTTGACTTGTCAATATCTCTAGTTCTCTACATGAGCTTTTTGACTTGTCGATATCTTCAGTTCTCTACATGATGAATTGACTTGTCAATATCTCCACTTCTCTACATGGACTTTTTGACTTATCGATATCTTCATTTCTCTACATACAGATTGACTTGTCGATATCTTCAGTTCTCTAGATGCAAATTGACTTGTCAATATTTCTTGGTACTTCTCTACAAGTCATTTCATACATCTCGACATACTTCTCTACATTCCTTGATCTGTGACTCATTGATATCTAACCTAGAATATTTTTTCTAGAACAATATTATTCAGCTTAAAGCTTTTATACTTCTCTCTGAGACATGATCAGGATTTATCTTCTTCCATAATTTATTCTTTAGCTTGAAGGCTGTTTAGTGAAAAACCTTCAGTCTAAACTATTTAGCAATTTTACAAACTTAAAAAATACAATTACAGAATATAATTGAGTTATCATACAACTTATTCTTATGCTTCTCAAGATGAATTAGTCTTGTTATGTACAAGCATGTCTTGCACAATAGATATTCAAAATGTAAACTCTCATCGCCCATATTTCATAACCAGAAAAAATCTGCTGATCAACCTGAAATAATTTCCAGATTCTGCAAATAAAAAAACTGTTAAATTCGGCAGAAAAAACTGATGCAATAATCTGCAGATTGAGCAATCAAAAAATTGCTAAAATTTTATACAGAACTGAAGCAAAAGCCAGCAGATTTTGCTAAACAAAAACTGTTAAAAATTTCTCCAAAAAATTCAGCAAATACACTACTGCAAGCGCAAAAATTCTATAGTCCAAATTCTGCTAAAAACTACTCCAACTAATCTCATAAAGCAATACACATATTATATTCTTGCAATCTACACATTAGTAGATTATACATATATTATGATATACACAAAGAAAAATGTATTCAATCTTATGAATAACCTAAATTATCATACCCATACTTTTGTCTCAAACTAAATCATCCCTAGGTATATTAAATTTCAAACTAAATACAACTAAACCTTAAATAGTGGAGAAAAAGTCATCAATTAAACACTATCAATATGAAATTACAATCGCATGCCCTACCAACAACATGTAAGGTGGAAACATAAAACTAGTTTCAAATAGTAAATATTCGCAAAGAAGCCTCGCCAAATGTAATTCATTAACGAGCTCCTAAAAGTAGTAATTGTCACAAAAAGCTCTTGAATGAATCCCATACGTCCAGAGAGAATGGATCAAATGCATTTGATGATATGTAACAAACACTTTTTTCTATTTCAAAACCCCTTGAAAATATTACTTGAATTGCTGTATTTTACAAGATATCAAGGGGAAGCTGGACTAGTAAATTTGTGGTATTACTAATTTTTTTAATTTTCTTTACGCATTCTCCAGAATGGTCTAGATTTTTCTCCTGACGCGAGTTTTATTTTACAGGTAAAAACTCATGGACCTTATCCTGTCCCCTTCTCTGATTCTCCAATATTGTCAAATAATTTTTTTCCTATACAATAGCTAAACTAATACGGACGAGTCCAATAAGTTGGGGTATGAAACATATTTTTAAATTATTCCATGATTATTTCATCAATAATCTTTTCCTTAATTGTACTGATACCACCTATATACTGCTGCTCAAAAAGAGAATGCATATTTATAATTTATTTCCAGTAATATTCTCAAATTTAGGATTCCTAATGCTTCCAAAACCAGTCAACATTTTCTAAGTCCAAAATCAAGAATTTAATAATTCCCCGTAAAATATCTCCCCTAACAACTCATATGAACATCTGAAATAATTGAAATAATTCTTAGTTAATGTTATAGTCAATTATTCAACTCTAAGAAATTAAGATATCTTTTGCTTTGCAAATTCATAATATGATTGGAATATGTTTTACCTGTTGGTTTTCCTTTATTTTTCTGTTTGCTTTTCAAGAGCAATGCAACTAGAAAATCTCAACTAAAATGATATTTGACCATAGGAAAGACAAATGAACAAAAATCTGAGACAAATTGCACCTACAGTTCACATTAACATGCATCCTAAACTAAATAAAGAATAGTCAATATTTAGATTCACATTAGTATGTCCTAAATAGAAAAAATCATACACTTAGATCAATTATAAATGGCTCAACAAATTTATAAATTATATAGAATGTTGAATATACCTTTCTCTTAGAAAGCGAATCTTCTACTGCTTTGAAGCTTATAGAATCACTAGAACTAGAATTTAATATAATTATATCAGCTCTTTTATTCAGACCTGAGAAATAATGAACTCGGCATAGCTCAATCAGGTCCATAACATAACTACTAGCTGCTCAGTGCATGTATGGTCCGTAACATAACTACTAGCTGCTCTTGCATATACATGCACTTTAGTAAGAGATTTGAGATATAATAGTGAAGATATGCTAATTTAGGATCTTCTCTTCTCACTTACTTGTACATTAATTATAAATTACAAGTACCAATTAATTTACAGGTTGTTCGTCACATAACAACTTAACACTAAAAACTTACTTCTAAGCGAAAACTTATTATTCATATTTGAGCAATTATGTCATTTATGGTAAGTATATACTTAACTCGGCTTGACCACTATTAACATCACCACCACCGTAAATGTACGGTTTTTAAATTAGTAAGATTATATTTCAAGTAGATGAGGTCATGGTAAAAATATTAAAACTCTAGATCTCGTTTAGCACCAAGTGCTAGCAATTTTTACACACTTGATCCACTCTTGAACCACTCTAGACTATTACTTTTTTACCATCACCATACGTAAATTTTAGTTATGTTCATTCATAATAAAAAGTTACACATTGACTATTAATATATTCATGATTAAACGAATATCGCATTAATATGCCTAAACTTAATTTTCATAAAAAGCATTCCACTCTGATCACTGTCCTGGGATATTTTGCGTCATAATGGGTCATAACTTGCATTTTATCAAATTTGGAGATTATAATAGTATAGGCAACCTTGTAGGGTACATTTGGAGATTTTATAGTTTCTATCAAATTAAATATTTTTCTTGTCTATTAGGATGGAAATCACCTCACTGAAACAACCTTCTATGTAAAATCAAAATATACAAAAAATACAAGTTTAATGAGATAGTGTTGCTTCTACTCTAGATTTTTTTGATTCTATTATAGAATCAATATCTACTAACAACAAATACACATGATTAAAAATGAAATCTAGTGCACAAATATAAAATACTCATCTGATTCTACTATACAAGATATATAAAACTACAAAAATTCAAATATTTTTTACAGTAAATCAAATACTAGTAAGTCAAACACTATAAACACAGTTCTACTATAGAATTAAAATAAAAAATGCAAAAATATTTCTATTTTACTGTAAAATTAATATCTCTACATACAGAAAAAGAAAAAAACTATATGCATGCGAATTTATATCAATAGTTTTAAAAAATTTACTAGAGGAGCTATGAGCAGCACTATAGTCTATATCAAGATTCAAGTGTAAAATTAGATTCTAGTATATCACCATAAGATAGAGTATAAAACAAAAAAAAACCTTACATATTCAATGAAACAACTTGCTGCTATAATTGCTCAAACTCAAAATTAATCTGAAAACATTAATTGAAGATTAAAAACCATCCAAAATCATCACAAAACCCTAAATATATGAATAAACATTAGTTTTGAGTCAAAGTGCTCATACTCATGTGTGAGTATTGTCTTCCTGTTCTTTTTTATGGCTTTAGTTCCATGGCATCTTGTCTCCAAAGCATCCCATATCTCCTTTGCAGTCTTGCATCCAGTTACCCTGTTTGACATGACATTGTCAATTGCACTATGCAACAAATGCCTTACGCTTGCATCCTTGGCAATAGATGAGATGTCTTTAGCTGTGTAATCCCCTTTCTCTTTGGTATAACCTTTGCTGGTTGATCAGCAACTACAACTGAAAGCTTGGTAGGCATATGCGGTCCATCATTAATTCTATCAAGAAATTCTGGATCTATGGCTTCCAGGAAACATAGCCATCTTTACCTTCCATATAGGATACTCAGATGCTCTCAGTATGGGAACCCTAATAGTTTCTATCGATTGTGGGTTTGATTATTTTGATTGTCTTGAGTTTTGGTGGGCTTGGTTGAAGTTTATGTTTCTTCAAACATGATTATAATCCAGATCTTACTGTTTGTATATCAACAGAGTAGCTCTGATACCACTTGTTAGGTCATACAACACTATAGAAGGGGGTTGAATATAGTGTCTATACAATCAAATCGATTTATCAACACATGTATGTAACAGTAATCAAGTATATTCAATATAATAAACTTTATTACAATAGAACAGTTGTTCTCTCTCAGTGATGAACAATATCACTAAGAGCTGTTAGGGTTATAATGAATAGTAGTCTCTCGTGAATGATAACACATATAGTATAAACCCTAAGCTGTGTTTATATAGTACAAAGTTACAGGATATCTTCTAATTGATATGGAATATAATTATGTCTCCTAAATTATATCAATCAAATATTATCTTCTACAAGTCTTTTAGTCCTCTAACTCTTCATGCATATCTTTTATTTTTTAATTCACAATAATTTCCTGTAAACTAGCTGCTTTCCTTATCTGAAGTATCATCACTTAAGTCCTGATATAAATCCCTGAAGGCCTTAAGTTCTGATATAAATTCTGACTTCAGTAAGTTCTGATTTCCAGTAAGTCCTGATATTATGTTCTGAAACTAAACATAACAGATTAGACATGACATCTCAAATATATCTAACAATCTCCCCAACTTGTAAATTTTGAAAAATATACAAGTTAATAGATTTGATGATCTCAAAAACATTTAAGTACAAATGCAATGAGAGTTTAATCAGACAACTAACTACAACTTATAGTCCTTGTAGCTTTTACCAAATTTACTGAGTCAATCTGAATCCAAAATGATTCTTAACAAAGTTTGATATCAGCTTCTCTTCTGCATTCCTCCGGACTTGAGCTACTGTAGCTTTGACTTGCTTCATCTCTTCATCTTGACTTCCAATCTAATAGATTGCAGTCCTAAGTGCTGAGATATGAGTTCTTTCTAATCCATCACCAAGTCTGATTACTCTTGGATGAGATGAGTCTTCATTATAGCACAAACATTTCTCTTTTAGAATAACTTCAAGTTTAGCAGAATCCTTCTTCATTGAAATTTCACTTCCATCATCTTCAACTATATTTGGAATGAATTCTGTAACCCTTGATCCATAAATTCTTGCTTTATCCCTTATGGTCTTCATGATGAAATTCGACCATTTCCAGGTAATCTAAGACATTATCTCCAAAAGATAATGAAAGAATTGAAGTTATTTCAGAGATTTTTTCAACACATCTAATTCTGAGATTCTGTATGTTCTTCCATCTTCAAGAAACAGAATCAGATTTTCTTTGACATTACTTTTATCATGAGCATCCAGAACCACTTGAACAGATATAACCTTATCAAGGTTTTTCTGTGTAACTTCTTCAAGAGGTTTGTCAGTTAAAAAAAATGGATCTTTTGTAAGTACTTCAACTTCTGTCTTGATCTTGGCTTCTTCATAACCTAATCCAGCTATGTCTCTTGCTTCTCTGGCTTTTAATCCAATAGTCATGAAATCAGATAATAATTGACTTTTCTTAGGATCTGATGGATTAACATTCTTCCATAGGAGTTTTCTCTTATCAGTAATTGTCATTTTGTTCAAATCAACTTGAGCACTATCAGAGGTTGATGTCTTGATGATTTGATCAGAATTTCCTGTTTCTTCTGTAGTTTGTTGTTCTTCACTCTGAACAACTTGAGCTATATCAGAGGTTGTTTTAGATTCTTCTGTTATCTGCCTTCTTTTCAGAGTTTCAACAGTTTCATCTTCAGCAGCTGTATCATCAAAAAATTGAACCATTTTGCACACTGGTTTCATCAGGATTTGAGGATTCTTCATCTCATGTGTCTTTGTTGGTTCATCAATCTCTCCTTTTCCTTTATCCTTTGAATCAATCTCAATTTGTGATCTTGCCTTGGGCTTTGAAGCCTCAGAAATTGACTTCTCCTTGATCACAATGCCTTTTGCCTTAGGCCTTGGAGGTTTATTTGCATCAGAAGCTTTAGATTTAAGATTTATCTTCTCATCTACAAATCTAGCTTCTTCCTCCTTGAGAATCTCTAAATCCATTCCAGGATTATGCTTGAGAAATAATCTTCTAGCAATTTCTTCATCAAGTGTCTGAATCTTGGGATCTTTATAATAGACTATAGTCTCCCTTTCTTTGAGCTTCAGAGTTTGCAAAAACGTTCTGAGAGTCTTGACTTTCAGCTTGAATAAGAAGATTAGAACTTGATATCAGACTTTGATCATCAAAACTTGCTTTCAGAACTTGAGTATTCACAACATCAAAACTTGAAATGTTATGTGTAGAAGATTTGCTTGAATCAGAAATCAGTTTCTGTGAAGAAACTTTGCTGCTTTGCCCATGACCTTTAACTTGACCTCTGCCCTTTCTAGGGTTTACCTGGTCATCTTCTTCATCATCCTTCTTCTTCAGTACTTGACTAGTTGAGAATTTTTATTTAACTACCTTGTCCCCCTTTTTATTTAATTTTTATTTAACTACTAAAGATTGAATTTCATTCAGTTGAGCTTGTTGAGAAGCTTGATTTTGCAGGAACTCGGTTAGTTGGGCATGTTGCTTTTCTTGAACTTTCTCAATAGCCTCTACTTTCTCATGAATAGGTCGGATAAACCTCTTTTTGTCTAGCTTGAGCATCAGGTCCAGCTTATCAACATTTTCCTGTAGTCTATCAACCTTAGCATGATCTCATCAACTCATCAGCTTTAGCAATATGATCTGACAGAACTTTAGAGCTTGGAAAGAAATCAGATTCATTCCATTTCTTGGTCCACTCAACTCCTCTATGAGTTTCTTTCCAAGTAACTGAAGCATCTTGTTCAACAAACTTTTTAATTAGTGCCTCCTTTCAAAGAATTTGAGTTGGTGTGTTTACTGGAGTTGACTCTCGATAACTTGCTAACATCTCCTCATCTTCTGATAACACAAGTATGTGGGTGGATGTGGGAGATTTTGGTACAACTTCATCTGTTTCCACATCCAGAATTTGAGTAGTTAGAATATCAGCATTTATTAGAGAAACAGGTGGAGTTGTGACCTTTGCTTGTGATGCTTCCAAATACAAGACAGTTGGAATGCTCAGCCTGGGATCAATTTCAGGACTTAATCCTGAATCTTGAACTGGAACATTTTCTTTCATAGGAGAGGCATGAGGTGTAATCACTGTGTTATGAAAAGTGTTTCCAGGTGCTAGAAGGGCTTCAGTGATTGTAGGTTCTTTTGAGATCAGAGATTCCTGATCCCTTCCTTAGTTTATGTAGCATCCTCAGATTCAGGTTGTGCCATATGCCTTCCTGCTCTCATCTTCTTTGATCTTCTGGATAGTGGAGGAGTTGCTTGTGCAGCATCAGATTTTGAAGCTATTTTCCTCTTTGAAATACCAGAACCCTTAGCTTCAGTTTCCTTCTGAGAAGTTATCTTTTCAGCTGCTACTTCCTTCTGAAAAATTATATTTTCAGCTTCTAACTCTACAGGTTCTGATGTGGAAACCTGTACCTGTTCATCTTCATCAGATTCATCCCTTCAAATAATCCTTCTTTTTCTTCTTGGTGGAGATCTAGGCACAAAGATATTCCTTTTAGGCCTAGATGATGAGGTTCTGATTGTAGGTGTTGATGGTTGTTGTTGAGAAGATTGTGCAGGTTGGATATAAGTTCTAATGGTAGGCTGTGATGGTTGTGAGGATTGTGCTGGTTAGAAATAGCTTCTGATGGTAGGCTGTTGTGGTTGTGGTTGTGAAGATTGTGTTGATGGAGGTTGAGAGGTGGTAGGTTGTGTAGGGGCAACATCAGGATATATGGTACTGTATATGTGAGAATCGGCATTTACTAAGAATTGTTTAATAAAGAGAGGAATTTGGAGGGGTCTTAGTAATGCTTTCTTATTATCAGTAGATAATAAGTATGTGAAAGCCCTTTTATGAAGTTTAAATGGTTCAATTGTCTCACTAAAGTTCTGACGTGCATTAGAATAACAGATCTGTATATAAGTTGACAGAATCTAGCAAAATAAACTTGTGTTGCTATCTTCTTTCATCCTATCACATATAAAACCTAGCACAATCACTAGAATAATCAAAATGAGTTTGATTAATAAGAGCACACCCAATTTGCTGGCTCATGATTGGTATAGCATCAAAGTTTGAACAATTGTTGGCTGAAAGCTTTTGTAATACAGTCAAAGAAAAAACTCCACTCCCTCCTGATCTGGGGTCTCTTCAATTGTCCCAGCTTTGCCAAAGACATTTCATAGCCCATATTTTCCATCATTTGTTGAAGAGCTGGCTCCTCAACTGATGAATTGAAGGTGCAATCTTCTGGAAAATATAGTGCTTGTTGAACAGTTGACAAGGTCACCACATGCTCATCCTCCCATGTTGTAAAGATAATACTTGGGGACCCAGCATTTCCAGCATCATCATAAACACCAGTCCTTCAAAATTCCAGTATTAGCTTGCCTAAGAGAACCTGGGGGTAGGTCAGTGCATAGCCTACTTCACTTTGAGAAATAAAGTCTTGGACGAAACGAAGTTCTGATGGAGCCTCGTCCTTAGAAAGAATAGCCATGTAGTTATTAGGAACAGACTTGGCTCCATCATAGATTAGATCTTTGGGTGCCATTTATGTAAAGAAATAAGTGAGAAAGTGTGTGTTCACAAGGTGTTTGTTAAAATGCCTGTAAGAAAGCCCGTCAGAAAATAGAGAATAAAAGAGAGAGAGAGAGAGTAATAGAATTAAGAGATTAAGTAAGAGAGAAAGTAAAAGATTTGGATAATCCTTTGTCTCTAATATTTATACTCTTTCCACTAAATGGCTCTTTGGAAGTAAAACATACACTTTACACTTGTCATCCAGTAAATAGTCAAAGCAGTAGTTAGTGGGCACGGGAAGTAAACAGTAATTATTGGTCACATGTTGTTACATAAACAAACACGCAACCCATAAACCAAATGATTATCACTGTTTTTATCTCACTTAATTATTTTCTGACAACATATAACTGTTACAGTAAACTCTAAAAATAAGCCAAGTAATTAAATAATTCCATGTAAGCATCAGAGTTTCCATCAGTATTTGTATCAGAACTTGACTATTATAATAATTTAACGGTCATCAGAACATGGCTTCTGTACTCAAAAACTGAATGTCTGTTTCTGTGATTCTTCACACAAATGCTGACTAGTTTCTTCAGAGTTTAATTATCAGAACTTTTATCAGAACTTGTCCTCAGAATTTATGCAAATAATACATAACTGTTTGTCAAAAACAACTTAATCACCACAGTAATTTTCATCATTCATATGGAGTGAGAGTGTGTGTGCATTTGCAAATGATCAGAAAATGATTAAAGTCTGATAAACTTCGGTATATCTTAGAAATAAGACATAACTAAGAAAAGTGCTTAAAATATGTCTGTAATTTTGAAGTCTACTATAGAATAAATTTATGCAAGAGTCTACCTCAACTGTTTGTGCGCATTTTATGCATCTTTTGACATTCTTTTTACAGTGGCTTCTCAGTGTGAATGAGTTACAACTGCTATCAGAATTTATACTGTTATCAGAATATTTCTCCAGTAATCAGAGAATGTGAAAAGTCACCATGAAAAATTTGCTTTTCTAATGCATATAACTTAATACCAGCAATGCACTTGGATCTTCCCTTTCACATATATTACTCTAGATCTCAAAGGAGTACCTGATTTCAAATTTTTCTTTTCTTTTCTTCAGATAAGTGAGTCATATCAAACATGTAGTTCATCCTTAAGATTTACTGACATCAGAATTTGACAGATGAGAAGCAAGAATCTAGTTTGTGACTTAGTAGTAAGATACACAAAGTAAATTTGACTAAGCTCAAAATCAGAATTTGCTTGTGTTTGAGATTTCCACATAAACAACTAATTCAAACATTGGATATATAGTATGTTAAAGACTACTAGGTCATCATCTAACAATTATTCCTCATTGGATTGAATAGTCACAGAACATTCAAAACACTTTCAGAGTTTATAGAATTAGATCAGATAACAATCAGTATTTAACATGTTTTTATTTTAAGCACAAATTACATAGAGATAAGACAATCTGTAACACTAATCATAAAGTCTGATGCATGAGAACAAAAACTAAGCAGATTTTGAGAAAGAACCTGAAACCATTCCAAGTTCATTTACCAGTCTTGTAAAAGTAGCTTCAGATAGTGGTTTTGTGAAGGTATCTACTAGTTGTTGATCTCTTGGGACAAAATGCAATTCCACTGTATCTTCCATCACATGCTCCTTATGAAATGGTACCTAATGCTGATGTCATTTGTCATTGAGTGTTGAACTGGATTACCTGTCATAGCAATAGCACTTTGATTATCACAATAAATGGGTAATTTACAAAATTCTAACCCATAGTCCAGTAGCTGATTCTTCATCCAAAGAATCTGTGCACAACTAACTTCCTACAACAATATATTCTACTTCTGCAGTTGATGTGGAAATTGATTTCCGTTTCTTGCTAAACCAAGAAACCAATCTGCCTGCAAGAAATTGGCAGCTTCCACTAGTGCTTTTCCTGTCTATTTTGTATCCTGTAAAATCTGCTTATGAGTAACCTATTAGCTTAAAATCTGATTCCCTAGGATACCACGATCCTAGATCAGCTGTACCCTTAAGGCACTTGAAAATTCTTTTCACAGCTATTAGATGAGGTTCTCTTGGATCATCCTGAAATCTTGCACAAAGACAGGTAGCATACTTAATATCAGGTCTACTTGAAGTTAAATGGAGTAAAGAGCCAATCATACCTCTATAGTTAATAATATCTACTGATGCTCCATTATCTTTATCTAACTTGGTTGTAGTGGCCATGGGAGTTGATGCAGTAGAACTGTCTTGCATTCTAAATTTCTTTAGTAAATTTCTGGTGTACTTGGATTGACTGAAAAAATTACCTTCTTTAGTTTGCTTGACTTGAAGTCCCAGAAAATAGCTCAATTCTCCCATCATACTCATTTGATATCTTGACTGCATTAACTTGGAGAATTTTTCACGAAATTTTGTATTTGTTGAGCCAAAGATGATATCATCAACATATATCTGTACCAAAAGTAAGTCCTTTCCATGCATGAGGTAGAATAAAGTCTTGTCAATTGTGCCTCTGTTAAATCTACTTTCCAGAAGA
The DNA here is from genome assembly GCF_009905375.1 of Apium graveolens. NCBI lineage: Eukaryota > Viridiplantae > Streptophyta > Magnoliopsida > Apiales > Apiaceae > Apium > Apium graveolens. Next base: position 277,664,241 of record NC_133652.1, on the reverse strand, counting down.
AATTGAGCTAAAGTCTCATACCATGCTCTTGGAGCTTGCTTAAGGCCATAAAGAGCTTTATCAAGTCTGTAGACATGATTAGGAAATTTTGGATCTAGAAATCCTGGAGGTTGTTCAACATATACCTCTTCTTCCAATTCTCCATTATGAAAAGCACTTTTCACATCCATTTGAAAGACTTTAAACTTCTTGTGAGCAGCATAAGCCAAAAAGATTCTTATGGCTTCCAATCTAGTAACTGGTGCAAATGTTTCATCATAGTCAATACCCTCCTGTTGAGAGTAACCTTTAGCAACCAACCTTGCTTTGTTTCTTGTAATTATGCCATCACTGTCAGTTTTGTTTCTCAACACCCATTTTGTACCAACAATTGATCTATTCTTTGGTCTTGGCACTAGGGTCAAGACTTTATTTCTTTTAAATTCATTTAACTCTTCCTGCATTGCTTACACCCAATCAGCATCTTGAAGAGCTTCTTCCACTTTCTTTGGTTCAGTCTGAGATAGAAAGGAATGATAGAGATATTCATTTGATGTTGTTGTTCTAGTTCTGACACCTGCTTCAGGATCTCAATTATTAAGTCAGTTGTGTGTGCTTTAGTCCACTTCCTTGCAGATGAAAGTTGATCTCTAGAACTGGATCCTCCCCCATGATCCATGTTGTCTCCATCAGCATTTTCTGATGCTCCCCCGTAGTTATGCTCTCTGAGACTTCAGAATTTGAGTTGGATCCTTTAGGAATTGAAGAATCAGAGTTTCCAGAATTATCATAATTTGGCTCATCAACACTTGATGAATCATAACTTGAAGAGCCAGTGACAGGTTCTGATACTTCTTGAGAGTCTTGAGATGTGGTATTTTCATCAGCTTGCTCCCCCTGAACATGTGCACTTTCCTTTGAAGTAGTTACCACAGTTTCAATGACATTAGAATTTAACCCGTCAGAACTTACAGGATCCGGATTTAGGTCATCAGAATTTACAGAATCAGGATTTAAATCTTCATTTTCAAATCTCAGCTGATCATGATCATTGAAATCTTCAAGTCCAGTAATCTTCTTATCATCAAAAGATACATTGATAGATTCCATGACAACCCTTGTTCTTAAATTCTTGACTCCGAAAACTTTTGTGGAAAGTGGATATCCAACAAAAATTCCTTCATCATCTTTTAGATCAAATTTTGACAGCTGTTCAGGATGAGTCTTAAGAACAAAACATTTGCATCCAAATACATGAAAATATTTCAGATTTGGCTTCTTTTTCTTCACAATCTCATATGATGTTTTTCCATGCTTGGTTATGAGTGTAGCATTCTGTGTAAAACAAGCAGTCTGCACAGCGTTAGCCCAAGAGTAGGTTGGTAGCTTTTCTTCATCTAGCATTGTTTGTGCAGCTTCAATAAGAGTCTTGTTCTTTCTTTCTAGGTGCAGAAAATTTCTGCTTTATTCCATGCTCTTTGCAGAACTTTTCCATGATTAAATTCTTGAACTCAGTGCCATTATCACTACTTATTATTTTAAAAAAATCTTTGACCAACTTATCCAGCTGTATGAGATGATCTGTTAGAGTAGATGTAGTTTCATTCTTCTTGTGCAAGAAATACACCCATGTGTATCTTGTGAACTCATCCACTATAACCATATCATATTTCTTCCTTGGAATAGACATGACATTGACTGGACCAAATAGATCAACATGCAGTAAGTGATAAGGCTCAAGAATTGAGGATTCAGTTTTGCTCTTGAATGAAGATTTTCTTTGTTTTGCCTTTTGACATGAATGACAAAGGCCATCGGGAGCAAATACTGATTTTGGTTGTCCTCTTACTAGATCTTTCTTTATTAGCTCATTTATGTTGTTGAAATTTAAATGAGAGAGTCTCTTGTGCCAATTCCAACTTTCTTCAATTGGGATAATTTCATTATAAATTTTGATTACAATATTGGAAAATTTGGACTACATAGTCATATGTCAAAAGCTACATTACTACTACAAAAGTTTTATTTAGGTAGATTATATTTCTTAGTATTATTCCACTTCATTGATAATTTCATTATAAATTTAGATTACAGTGTTGGAAAATTTGGACTACCTAGTCATACGTCAAAAGCTACGTTACTACTACAAAGGTTTAATTTAGGTAAATCATATTTCTTAGTCTTTGATTCTACTTCATTATTCATCAGTACAAACAACAAAATGACTAAAATAATGACTATATACATCAAAACAGGGTTTTTCTTCTTCGCCTTCATTTCAGCAATAACTTCTAATTTCATAAAATTATCCTCTAACTTCTCTATTTTTCTTAAAGTTCGGGAAATATGGTTCTTGACCTTGGGCACAAAGGGGGGTCGAACCATAGATTGAAATTACATAAATTCCCCATATCATCCTGCAAAAAAATGGGGAAAAGGTTAAATAACCATTAAACAAATATAACTTCATGTCATGTACAAATTTACTTACCCCGAATCAGAAGAAACCATAGATACATCTTCCTGCATTCGCATCCGTTAATGATGTTCGTAGCACCGATATGGTTCCCCACTAACAATTAAGATTCATGCTCAAGAATTCTTCAATAAAATATATATCGATATATATATATATATATATTTGTGTGTGTGTGTGTCTAATTATATAACCACAGGGGCTGTGGGGTTTGGCGGGAACATTTTCTCAATTTTGGAGGGAAATTTTTAGTAAAAGACGATTTTACCCTCTGATATTTGTCGATATGTATTTTTAATGTTGAAAAGGGTAAAAAGGTAGGAAAACTAATACCACAGGTGTAAAAAAGTATGACTTCATAAATTTGGGATATATTTGGGAATAATAGGTATACAGCCCATACTTAAGGGTTGAAAGGTCATTAAGGCTTCATTCTAACGTCTATTGCTATTTTGGTGGTGCCAACATCCATGATTACTAAAAATTAACATAAATTCCTTTTAATACTTATTTTATATAAAAATGAAGGATAAATAATGTAATAAATATAGTAATAGAATGTAATACGATAACTTTAAGATAATAATTTACGCAAAAAAAGAAAAAAAACTTTAAGATAATGTCAAGTATTACTCTTATTAGTATATATGATTCTATAAAGAGTATAAAATTACTATAAAAAAAATTTGTTTAAATAAGTATGCAAACGGCTTCAGAAATTTGAAATTTTTATAAGGAAAATGCGGCAGCTTTATTTATATGTGAAGGTGAAACTAATCTTGAAGATTTAACAGGCAAGCTATTCGTTACTGTTGTGTAGAAAACTTAGTTTGTATTTGGATTATATTGTGTTTGGCCTCTAGGGGGATGCGAGTTTGGGTGTCAAGCTCTCTAGAAATAGCTCACTGGCCTTTTCTCTTCATCTCAATCATAATCTCTTATCTGTATCGTCGAAGTAAGGATATTCTTAGGACTAAACTCATGTCGATTAGACCTGTTGTTGTCGTTCCATGTGATGTTATTGGCATTGTCATCGGGGCTGCTAATTATTTATATTCCTATGGCATATCTCGTCTTCCTATATCGATCACTCCACTTATAACAACTACTCAATTGGCGTTTACTACTGGATTTGCATTTCTTTTGGTTAAGCAAAAGTTCACCAGTTTCACTATTATTCTGTCTTTTATTATGTATTGGAGATGTACTTCCTGGATTTCATACTACTTCTGATCGTCCGGCTAACGAGCCCAACAAGAAATATTATTTTTGCATGATATTCACTCTTATAGCATCTATTAATAGAGGAATTTGGTAAGCAAAGATTTGAGGTTCACGACCAGAATCAAGATATGCAGCGGTGGTCGGTAGTTGGAGAAATCACCAAATTGCGTTCATTTGTGCTTAAGAAATGGTTAAGATTGATAGGGTTTATGTTTTCCTTCTCAGAGCTCTCAAACATGTGGACTCACAACATTCCTACGTTCCTCCTTTTATAGAAGATTAAGTCGAATATAGTTCTTAGGATACAAGAAACCTAGATGGACTTTGTTTCTCATTCCGCAACCTAATAGGAATTGTCGAACTAACATCCTATTGTAACTCCAATATTAATTTTCTTCAGGAGTGCTCGATTATGCGGCCTAGTCAAAAAGTCCCATGGCTCGGTTATAATGTCGAGAATTCACGGACAAAGAAACTCCCCATCCAATTGATATCCCCCATCCACTACTTCTCCTTTCGTCGATTGTAATCGTATGTATAGCCATGACTTATCGCAAATACCAAAGCACATCCTTTCCCCCCCATGAGGATAACCCACCAGATTACAGGACAAATGATCCCAAGGGTAGAAGTGCAAAGTATGAGATAACCCTAGAGTCTCCCGTCGAGGACAACCCTCCGAATACGGAGACAGGGCTTCTAAAGCATACACTGGATCTTTTCGATCATTTCCCTACGAGGATAACTCGAAAGACTACAGAATGATACCTTCAATATATTGTACGGGACAACAGGATCTTAGAGGCTCTTTTTTCTTTACGGGGCGCGCCTTGCTAAAAAAATTAGAACATGAATATAACAAATAATTTTTAAAAATAGTACAATAGCTAAGGCAACACTAAATAACCTACTGCAACACCAGAAAGCAAATGCAATGATTAAAGTGTCACCTCAGTATGTGGGCCCCACTTGTGCCATGTCAGCACGCCACGTCAGCATTTTGGGTCCCATACTGATTCCACATCAACATGGCACATCAGCATGCTGACGTCAGCATGCCATGTTAACATTTATTAAATAAGTAAAATATCTAATGCAATGCTATGACCTCTACTGTTGCATGCTGCGCAACACTAACAATTATTAGCTACGGTAGCTTCAATGTACTGCAACACTTTCTCCACTGTGTTGTAATAAACTAAAAATTTTATAGATAATACAACGCTTTTCGTTCAACGCTAGCTAAAACCGTTGCCTTTGTGCACTTATGGCATAGTGCCTTAAGAGATGTTCAGGGATGTTCTGTAGGATCGGTATTTTGATTGCAGTAGACTTTAGAATTTTGATGTTTCTTTTGTACATGATGGTATTTTGATTGACTTTATAATTTTTTGTTGGTTTGTTGGTTTCATTGTTGTAGGTGGTAGACCGGGTTATTAATGATTATCAAATTATGTGATTTTGATTTTTTGGTCTTGTCTTTTTGTTTGTTTGTCCAAATTTTGGAATTTTTGGGTGTTTATAAATTAAATGTGTATGTAAACGTATAAGGCATAAAGATCAGTTGATATATACAACTTGTTTATAATTAATGTTGACTAAACATATCAAATTTATTTAATGAACCAATGTCTAATCAAGCCTCTAACATCGGTTTCTTCTATATGTGATGTAAAAAGGTAACTTTGACATCTGTTTCATATCCAAAACCGATGTCAGAAGTCAACTTTGATATTAGTTTTCTTTCTAAAACGATGTAAATACTGATTTATACTTTGTAAATTAATTGTTAAAGTTCATACCTAGATCATATAAAAGCTATTTGGAAAAGATTGTAATGCAATTTTTGTTTAAAAACAGACAATACAAATCAGACTGTAATATGGAACCTATGTTAAAGATGTTCCCAGACATTAGTTCACAACCGATGTCATGTGGGGCATCTTTCTCTACACCCGCATAGACATCTGTCAGGAAATGTTTAACATTGGTTTCTGGCCGATGTCTATTGAAGTTTTTTTTAATAGTGTATAGAATACAATTGAATTATCATACAATTTATCCTTAGGGTTATCAAAATGACTTAGTCTTGTTATGTACATGCATGTCTTGCACAATAGATATTCAAAAAGTAAACTTTAAATGCCCATATTTCATAACCAGAAAAAACCTACAGATCAACCTGAAAAAAAATTCTAGATTCTGCAAATCAAAAAAACTGTTAAATTTGGTAGAAATAACTGATGCAATAATTTGCAAATTGAGCAATCAAAAATCTGATAAATTTCTATTCATGACTGAAGCAAAAGTCTGCAAATTCTACAGACCAAAAACTGTTAAAAACCTCTACATATATTTCAACAAATATAATAATGCATGTGCAAAAATTTTGCAGTCCAAATTCTGGATTCTACTAAAAACTGCTCCAAATAATATGATAAAGCAATACACATATTATATTCTTAAAATCTACAGATTAATAGATTTCAAACACATTATGACAAACACAAAGCAAAATGTCTTCAAACTTATGAATGACCTAAATTATCTTACCATAGATTCGTCTCAAGTTCAGTAAATCATCCCCGGGGTATAATGAATTTTAAACTTAATAAATCTAAACCTCAAATATTTGAGAAAAAGTCATCAACTAAAACACTATATTAAATGAAGTTACAATCGCATGCCCTGCCAATAACATGTACAGTGGCAACATAAAAATAATTTCAAATGGTAAATACTTCAGTCTCCAACATAGTAGTAATTTGAAAATGAAGCTGGACTAGTAGATTTGTGGTGTTACTAATTTTTCTGACTTTCTTCACTCACTCTCCACGATCTAGATTTTTCCCGTGACGCGAGTTTAATTTTACAGGTCAAAACTCGTGGCCCTGATTCTGTCCTCTTTTCTGATTCTCCACTTCAAGTTGGCATTAAATAAAATTTTGCCTGTACAATAGTTAAACAATAAAGACTAGTCTGACAAGTTGGCGTATGAAACATATTGCTAAATGATTCCATATTTATTTCATCAACAATAGTTTTCTTAATTGTATTGATATTACCTATAGAATGCATACTTATAATTTATTTCCAATAATATTCTCAAATTTATGATTCCTAATGCTTCCAAAAGGATCAACCTTATCTAAGTCCAAAATCAAGAATTTACTGATTCCCCGGAAAATATTGCATCTCCCCTAACAACTTCTATGAATATCAGAAATACTTCGTAATTAATGTTATTGTTAAGTAACCAGTCGCTTTAAAACCTAAAGGTAGTAGAGGAAGGCTCGAGCATGATCTTATACTCTTTAACACTCCCCCCAAATCTTACGATACTTTTCGATATGATTGACAACAACATATACAACTAATACCAATATAAATATAAAAAAAAATTAAATAAATGGGGATGGGAGGACACGGACACGAGTTCCTCCCTAAACTGAGCTTTGATACAATGTTAAACTATACATAATAATGCTTTTATTATAATAAGACTTGTTCTCAATTATAATAGAAGAGAGGCTTATATACCCAACAACCAAACATAATGAAGGAAAATATTCTAATAAGGAAATTGTTATAATAATGAAACTATCGAATAATACAATATCATTATATATGTTAACACCCCATACCCAAACTCACGATATTGAATCGGGAGTTTCCAAACCAAGTGACGGAGCCACGTAACCTAACAAATCCAAAGCTGCAACACCAGATTCAAGAGCATTCAAACAAATCCAAAAAAAGAGTTACGAATCCAAACAAACAAAAAACTTCCAAATGAATCCAAACACGTAAAAACAAAAAAGAACGCAGCAACAAAAGAGAAATCGTCCAAAGGCGCAACAACCCAAGAGAAATTAAAATGATCAAATCACCAAAGCAATAAATCTACAACCACTGAAAACAATACTAAAACTTCATCCAAAATAAGACAAAGCAATCAAATCACCAAAGCAACAAATCTGCAACCATCGAAAACAATATTAAAACTGCATGCGAAATTGAATCCAAATCCAAAACCAAACTCCATAATCAACCAAATACAAACTCCAGATAATTGAATCCAAGTCACCAAATTGTATCTAATCCTCAACCAAATAAAAATTGTATCTAATCCTTAACCAAATAAAAATTGTATCTCAATTTAAATTATATCCAAATTGAATCAAATCCCGCGAAGGGCTAGTGTGCCTAGAGCACTAGATAAACTAAACCAATGTGCCTAGAACACCAAATAAACTAAATCAATCCCCTCAAAGGCCCAATGTGCCTTGAGCACCAAATAAACTAAATAATCTCTCGTCAGGGCCAATGTGCCTAGAGCACCATATATAATAAACCAATGTGCCTAGACCACCAAATAACCTATACAATTCCCGTGAAGAACCAATGTGCCTACAACACCCGGTAAAATAAAATAGAAGGCGGAGAAGTATACAAATGTGCCTAGGGTTATCCCCATCATCAACACGAGAAAAGGAAATGAAGATGAGGGGGAAAAAGAGAAAAAATAATATTATCAAGGAGCCAATATCATCAAAGCGAGATCGACGGTGTATATTAGAGTCCCAACAAAAATTAGTAGGAAAAAAACAATTTCAACCGAAATCAAGTACCGTCGAGAAATCCAACCAAATTGAAGAAAAACAATAATTATGATTAAAATTTAAAATATCCAAGAAAAAAAAATAACTGATTTGAATAAGAAGAAGACAAGAAAAAATAATAATAATAACACATATTTTAAACCCAATATGTGGAACCTAACCCGATATAACTCATCATCAACCTATCCTGGATCGAATCATAACTCTTGATATCATAATAATTAACCAGTCGCTCTAAAACCATAAGGTAGTAGAGGAAGGCCCGAACACGATCTTATACTCTTTATCATTTATAATCAATTTATTCAGCTCAAAGAAATTAAGATATCTTTTGCTTTGCGAATTCATAATACGATTGATTTTCTATTATCATTTCAGGAGATCAGCAACTAAAAATCTCAACAAAAGAATGTTTGACCATAGGAAAGATGACTGAATGAAAATATGAGACAAATTACACCTACAATTCACATTAATTTGCATCCTAAATTAAATAAAGAATAGTCAGAAATTTAGATTCACATTAGTATGTTCTAAATAAATAAAGAAAAATCATAAACTTAAATCAGTTAAAAATGGCTCTATAAATTTATAAATTATATAGAACATTCAATATACTTTTTTCTTACAAAGCTAATCTTCTCCTGCTTTTAAGTTTCTATGAACGCTAGAACTTGCTCTTACGCGAATCTTCTATATTGACAACCATTATTTACTTATAATATTTTAATGCTTATTTACTATAATAGTGACAGTATGCAGGTGTATGGATAAGATTCGGTGTTTTTAGTGTTTAATATTCCTAAGCTAATATTTAAGATGTTAGTCCCTCTGTCCCTTTTTAGTTGTCACATTTTCTTTTATAAAAATCAAATTTACCAATTTTTTACCGTAAATTAAATATTACCCTTATATTACTTGAAAAAACTAAAAATTATATATTAACATAGATTGAATCTACTTTCCGGTGATATAATTTTTTTATTTTGTTCAATTTTAAATTATTAATAAACTTCGGTCAAACTTTAGTCAATTTGACCAGGTCAAAGTTAAATGTGACAACAAAAAGTGACAACTAAAAAGGGACGAAGGGAGTATTATATTTTGAGTTTCTCGTTACAACACCGAAATCAAAGTACGTGATTTTCGTTGATCATTTTTTTAAAAAATTTGTTCATTTTATTGGATCATGTTGTTGTATCAAAAATATTTTATTGATTTAGATAATTGACATTGTGATATTAAAAATATAAAAGACTTTTAGAAACTCCCAGTTTTAGTAGTATATGAGTTTATAGAATCCGGTCACTATATAGGGTGATGGATCTTTATTTATTTCTTTTTGAACTTTTGTTATTGAACTAGTGTACTAGTAGTGCAAGTTCCGCCGTCAATATCTTTACTTTTATTTCTACAGTGACTTTTTAATATCTTGGGTTTGGAAACTTCATGATTAGGCCTTAGAATTTGAATTATCTTAATTTCTATTTATTAGTTTAATTTTGAATTACTATTTTGAAATGTCGAGATGTTATAAATTAACCAAACATGTTTTGTTAAATATAAAAGTGTTAAATTTTTAGTTAGCTTTCAATTGTCACAATAATAAAATTATAGATTTATTTTAGTACCTTAATTTTCCTTTTCAATATTACCTCGAAAATTGTAAAGTGGATATCATATGATGTAAAATATTGGGTTTAGAGTTGAAAATTGCTATTTATTCATAAAATAATGAATATTTATTTATCAATCAATAAATCATGTACAATAATTGATAAACAAATAATTTCTTTAAATTAATAAATATTTTATCAATTCTAAATACAAAGCAATTGTAAATACAAAATGTAACACAGTGCCAGAACGCTGTAAAAGCTCTTGTCACTAATCTTTCTTGTAATCTTTCTTCTCATTGCAGGAAGAAAGGCATGAAAGGCTGCATATGTTAATTTTGGAGCATTTTCTTCATTGTTTACTGCAAAATCATAAGAAAATATAAGAAATATGATTAGTATTTCGAAAAATTATTTACAACAAAATTGAAGATAAGTTTGTATAACAAAACTAGATGCTACACATAAAGTTGTTTTCAACAAAGTAACAGAACTCAATTCTTACACTGTTGGAGTGGATCCGAGTTAACAAGACTTCACACATAAAATTACCCCCTCAACATTTACAAATCAGGGGATTGAAAAAATTGAAATTAGAGTAATGAATATCAAAAATGGTTAAGAAGACTTTTCTAATAAACATATATGAGAAGATATATGCTTAATCGCATAAAAAAAGAAGAAGGGGCATTGAATTTGATATGAATTTGTGGTTAGGATTTCAGAAAGAGGGGAAGAGAGGCAGATGCATAATGCAGAGAGGAGGCGGAAGGTTTTTGTGATGCAAAGATGAGGCTCAATGTTAGTCTTATATAGAGTCCTAACAAATAATTGGACCGTCAAGATAAAACCCTAACACACATCAACGATTGTGATGAAGTATGATATGTATTCTATTGTAATGTCAATGAATCGGATGGTTAAAATCAAACTGCTCATATAAATTAACAACTTTAATTATTTCATGTACCATTTTTCCCTATAGCTAGGGAAAAATAAGCGCCCATGAATTAAAAATAATCTTGCTATTACATTAATAACATTGGGATACTTTCAATTTAAAAATGTAAAAATTTGATAAAAAAATATAGCATTTTTTATAAGGTTAATTTTATATCTAAATGGCAGAATATGTGCTTGTGATTTTTTATTTTGATCAAATAATAAACAGAATTGATTTTCTAGGAAATAAAAGTAATATTTTACACCTTACTAAATAATACTTGAGTGCACAACTTAAAAATAAAAAAAATATTTTAATTTTTGAAGTAAAAATTATTTTTTTAACTTAATGCATATACATTTAAAAGTCTCTTACTTTTTGATTAGATAATAATTTTTTGTTTACTTTTGTAAGGAGTACATATTGACTATGATATCAATTTTTAATGTGATGCTAAAACATAAAATTTTATGGTTTTACGTGTTCTATATATATGTTAAGAAAAATAATAAAATTTTAAAATCGGAGATACCCAATATTTTATTTATTTATTTCATGTAAAGATGTAAATTTTTTAACACAATAAAAAACAAATCTAAAATAATACAAAAAAAATTTGGAAACATTTTACAATTTAGCATATTACTAGAACATATCCTTGACACTAAAATTTACATAAATATTTGCTTATGTAATTCTTGTTGTACTGTATGGTACAATTCTTTATTATTAAATAAAAATTTCAAATACACTACAATAGTTATAAAGTCTTTTTAACATATTAAAAAATATAGTGCTCATATATTCAAGTGGATATGAGATAACAAGATTTTAAATCACCTATTCGTGTAAAAATGCAAGTAATCAATTAAAAGAGGTTATCAAAAATTTTGTAATTAACCTACATAAGAGAATCTTGAAGGCTATTATGTAAACTTGTTAGATAAACCAACATTATCTATAATTTTATTGAATGGGCAAAGAAATTCTTTTAGTGATGTTAGCTATATTCATTAGTAATATTCAAAATATTATTTTATTATTAATTTCAAATATACAATTAAAATAAATTTAAGTTAGTTTTATTTAACACAATTAAAAATAAACATGTATTTTATTAAAAATATATTTTCATGATAAAGATTTTATATTTTTATATTTACGTATATATTTAAAGTAAATAATATAAAATTAATGAAAAATTATTACGATTATAGATATAATAACATTTTTAAAAAATGAAAAAAATAAAATTAACAAACATTACCCTCATGTATTATAAATATAAAAATAAATAACTCACACATATATTATTTTATTAGAATATTAAATTTTTAATATATGACGACCCAAAATCCTCCACCTTGAGAATGTGTGTCATGAGAGTACCATATGGTGAAACCTGCATTATTGCAATATATAATGAGATAAAATATCTCAGTAGGGGAACACCACTCCATTGTCTCCAGATGGAGTCTAATTATCACTTGTTACATATCCATAAATGTCTTAATACAAACTCATAAGTGTGCATATTTGAAATTATTAAAATACTAGATAAGCTCGAAACTGCATCTTCTGTGTCGAACCGTTCAACTAAGGATAATCTTGTCTGACTTTTCCCTTTCATCTACCTCTATTACTCGTCATAATCTTTCATTTCATATTCTACTGTATATGATTTTAAAAAATAAGAAGAATGACAATCTACATGCTCAGCAAGATATCCAATAATAATAGAATAATAAATAGTGAAAGTTGTACATCACAAAATAAGGATAAAAGTGCAAAAATATGACAATGAATATTATGAAATATAACATTTCCATGAAAAAATTTCAAATACGAGTTGCTTTTCGAATAAAGGAAGCAAACTCATCAAGGGCACATGATCAAAATAATCACAAGATGTGAATCTGTTCGTTTCCATCCTAGGTACCTTTGTGATGCGATCAATTAACACGGAAGAGTACCATTCTCCGCGTGAATACTGCGCTCGCCTGTTCATGGCTCATCGTAGATTCATCAAACATTTCGATGCTAGCATATATAATGGGTCCCACCTGAACCCATGGCTTCACTTGAGCCAAACAATAAAATTTATAATATCCGTACTTGGGATAAACAATTTCAAACCATGGGCACCTCCCATGTTGACTATTCTCTAAGTAAGATATTCACCGTTGAATGAACATTTTCAAAATTTGAATAATAAAATTCAAGCATCAAAATCAATAAAATAATGAAATATAGTACTGGCTAGAACGATAAACCAATTGTACTTTTAAGAATACAGTTCGTTACGAAAAAGATAATGAACTACGATTTAAAATATTGATCTTCTCAAAATATTGAGAATAATCGATATTAAATAAGGTTTGGGTTACTTGAATGATAAACAACTTTTGCTTGCTAAATTATAATAAAATAAAATATTTAAAGATGGCTCCAACGTTAAATAATACTAAGATTTTGGAAATTTCATATGCGCAATTAGGTCAATGGTATCAAATGATTCATAAGGTTAATCTGAAACACGGATCCAACTAATGACAATAAAATTTGGTGGTTCAAAAAAAATAAACACACCTAGATTTAAAGTCATCATTATTCAAAGAGATAAATTACCCAAATGAATATTCTATGTACAAAGGGGATAGCACGTCCATATTTTTCAGGATTTAGAAAGAAAATATATTCTCAAGATAAATAAACATAAAATGAAATGATTTTTAAAATTTAATAAGCATGAATAAGGGGATAGAGTAAACTTGCCTTTGTCCAGAAGCACATGCCATTCACAATCTACTTTCATTAGTCGGTTAATCTCTATTTCTGACTTAAATTTGTAATCAATAAATCAACAATAAATATTCAGTATAATTGAACATAAAATAATTTTAATATTCAGTAAAATGACTTATTCATATCTCAAATTCTCTACACAGCTGTAAGGATGAAAATAGGCGCTAATATTCACGCAAGTATACGCGATCGCAAGTAATATTGAATTAATTCTAGTTCGTTCCCATAGAGACTGGTTTAGGTTAATTTCAATTAATGTACTTATGCAACGATAGCATGGTTATTATTCAATACTAAGATGATAACAAGTTGAGATTGTTTATAACTAAGATTATTAACTAACATGCAATTAACTGAGAGATTAAAAGGGTGATTTACTTATATAACACAAATATGGGATTCTAACTTCATTACTACTTCATTCAGTAGTCTTTTTGTTCTTATCCTTAGCATGCAATGGTGATGATTCTAATCAGAAAACACAAAACTAGTAAGCGCCAACTTTCCTTGTACAAATACCCTACTACCAGACATTCATAAAAGAGATAGAAGCTGAATAGACACCAATTATATTGAGACCCTATATGTCTATAGAATTTGACAACATAACGGTTTAATGAACAAGTTATCTATCAAGATTACATAGGCAAGTAAGATTGTTAAAATTACCTATGAATCATGCTTATCAAATACATGAACCTATGCTAGCATGGTATATTCTAAACCCCTATATTCACTTTCACTTAAATAGAGATTAACACGCTATCTATCGTGACTGCTCATAAGACGAATAAGCACAACCAATACTAGGATATCATACACTAAGGTATCAAAATATATTAACTATTGAAATCTATAGTAAATCCGCTAGAACCCCATAATAACGATTAGCCCATAACCGAACTCATCATCACCGTGGGTTCCAATAAAAGAATGGTATAATAAACTAAGTCTTTAATAAACTGAATAATAATCAAGTACGTTAAACAAGAGTATAGGTTCAACAAAATAAGAAAACTAGCATCCAAGATTAGAAATTAAAACAAAAAATCACAAGAATAAACTAGATCCTCTTCGCCTTGGTGGTATTTATGCTCCGAGGTCTTCTAGTTGTCTTCTCCTTAAGCTCTGTTACTGAAAAACTGTCTTTAAGTTGTCTATATATAGCAGCCCAATCAGAAGAGAAGTCCAGAAAATCACTCTTGTACTTAAACAGGATTCTGAGCTTTCGACTCGGCGCGGGCGCGCGCTTCTTCAGCGCGGGCGCGCTGTCCTTCTGCTTCTCTGGCACGGTCGTACGCTAGCACAGGGAGAGCACGTTGGCATTCTGGAAAAACTAATTTGCTTTCTTTTATTTGCTGATCCTTGATGACATTATAGGAGCAAACTCCCAGGACACCTTCCTAACAACAATTTAGCACCAAAGAAATGTTAAATCTCCTTGATCCCTTATTTATGCCTTAAATGCAAAACACTACAAAACGCATCAAAAACACAAACAACTTGAGTACAAAACACCAATTTAAGCCTTTATAGAGCATTCTAAGTGGACATAAATGCCACTTAACAGCACCCCCAAACTTGAACCTGATGCTTGTCCTCAAGCATAAACAGACTCAAATAACAAGAAATAAAAATGCATGAATGCAACTACATGAATGCAATGATCCCCTCAGATTAACTAAACCAACCAATGAGCAATATCTCAACAAATGCAGTTATTCACACAAAGATCAATTCAAATCCCACAAATCAACTTACATGCCAGAAACGTGCGTGTTTGCAGATGCTTAAAAGATATACTATCATAACTAGATCAATAATCATGACTCACTACTCATCAAGGCAATCACATGGTTATAAATAGAATAAACGCTAAACTCAAAATGACTCACAATACTTCAATTCTTATATCAGAGTTATTACATGGATTCATGCTTTTATTCACAACACCTAAACAATCACAAATATGCTTATTTGATTGTACAATGAATGAGGTCCACAAAAGGCTTATGCAATAATACCCATGTAGCGAGCGTTAGGTTAGTGGATCCAAGACTATAAAAGCCTTAGGTCACTAGGCAAAAAGTCCCCTATGAACTTAATAACTCGAGTATTAAAGAGCACGCTCGTGATCAATTATGCATCAACACAAATCTTGTTTTAGAGGTGCAATGACAAGTGCCGTGATCAAACTTTTTTTAAGCTCTCAAAAGCAGCTAGGCACTCGTCATCAAACTTAAAAGGGACATCTTTCTCTAAAAGATTGTACAAGGGTTTAGAGATTTTAGAGAAGTCCTTGATGAAACGCCGATAGAAACTCGCACGGCCAAGAAAGTTGCGGACTCCCTTAACTGAAATTGGTAGAGGAAGGTTTTCAATGACCCTCACCTTGACTTTATCCACCTCAAGACCTATACTAGAGACCTTGTGCCTAAGAATGATGCCCTGTTACACCATAAAGTGACATTTCTCCCGGTTGAGAACCAGATTGGTCTCAATACACCTTTTAAGAATGGTGCCAAGATTTTGCAAGCACTCGTCAAAAGAATCACAGAACCCAGAGGAATCGTCCTTAAATACCTCCACATTCTCACCAATCATGTCATAGAAGATAGCTATTATGCATCTCTGAAATGTGGCAGGTGCACCACATAACCCAAAGAAACTCTTCTTAAAGCAAAAGTACCACATGGATAAGTAAAGGTAGTCTTTTCTTGATCCTCTTGAGCTGATACAAATTTGATTATAACCTGAATAGCCATCCAGAAGACAATAGTACTCATGCCTAGCCAACTTGTCAAACATCTGATGAATAAACGAAACAGGGAAGTGATCCTTCCTCGTAGCTTTATTCAGCTTCCTGTAATCCATATAAACTCTCCACCCTATGACTGTTCGAGTAGGAATGAGCTCATTCTTCTCATTAGCAACAACTTTTACTCCTCCTTTCTTCGACACAGATTTAACTGGACTCACCCAAGAATTGTCAGAAATATGATAGATGATCCCTACATCTAGCCACTTGAGAATTTCCTTCTTCATAACTTCTTTCATGATCGGATTAAGCTTTCTTTGTTGCTCAACAGTTGGCTTGCTACCTTCCTCTAGCAGAACTTTATGCATGCAATAAGAAGGGATGATTCCCTTGATATCTGATATAGTGCATCGAATTACTGATTTGAACTCTCTCAGAATCCTCAAGAACTTATCATCATCACTACCTGAAAGGTCAGATGCAATAATAACATGCAAAGTAGATGCATCACCTAAAAATGCATACCTCAAGTGTCCAGGCAATGGTTTAAACCCGAGTGTAGGAGATTAATCAATAGATGACTTGAGGCACTTTGGAGAATTTTTCAGCTCTTCCAATCTAAGAGATTCAAATGGCATATCCATCATTCGCTTCCAATGAGAAGCATTCAAATATTGCAACTGCTCATCACCTTTGTCATCTTCACTATCTGAATTTCCCAACAAGGCTTTCTCTAAGGCATTAGACCTTAGCATTTGATCAAGTTCTGAAGTAACCACATAATCGACCAACTCCACTTTTATGCACTCCTTATTATCAGTGGGGAATTTCATGACATTAAACACATTAAAGTCACATCATGATCAAGACATCAATCAAGGTTCGGCCCGTAGCCAAGAATGGTCTTCCCAAGATTATGGGAATCTTCTTATCCTCCTCGAAATCAAGAATTACAAAATATACAGGAAAGATGAGTTCGTCCATCTTGACCAAGACATCCTCCACAATGCCTCGTAGAACGTTCGGCCAACTGTAAGGTCATATACGTAGGCTTTGGATCAGGTAAGTCCAACTTCTTGAAGATAGACAAAGGCATCAAATTGATGCTAGCTCCCAAGTCATATAAGCAGTTGTCGAATGACCCTTTTCCAATGGTGCAAGAAATAGTGAGGCTTCTAGGATCTTTAAGCTTCGGAGGCAACTTTTGTTCCATCACAGCAATGCATTCCTCCGTGAGAGCAACGGTCTCTATTTCATTGAGCTTCACTTTTCGAAAGAGAATATCTTTCATAAACTTGACATAGCTAGGCATCTATTCAAGAGCTTCAGGGAAAGGTATGTTGATATGAAGTTTCTTGAACACCTCAAGAAACTTCGTAAACTGCTTATCCAACTTTTGCTTCTGTAGATTCTTAGGAAAAGGTGGTGGAGGATAGATCTGTTTTCTCCCATGTATTACCCTCGAGAGGAGTGTGTTCCACAGTTTTGCTTCCTTGGTTCCACTTCTGCTTCCTTCTGCACTTCTTCTTCAGCCACATCTTCAGATTCTTGAACTTGAGCTTTTTCTTGGCTTACAACCTTCCCAGACTTCAATATAATTGCCTTAACCTGCTCTTTTGCTTCTTTCTTTCCTATCACTTTATTGTCACTAGGGAGTGTACCAGGTTATCGATTCAGCAAGGCATTGGCAATCTGCCCAATTTGATTTTCAAAAGTCTTGATAGAAACCACTTGGCTCTTGCACATGAGCCTAAACTCCTCTAATTCAGATTTTTCATTAGATTGTTGCAGTTGGAGTTGTTGTCTTGGTGCGTATTGCGGTTGTTGATAACCAAGAGGGTAGTATTGCTTTGCGGCATACAGCTGATAAGGATGATGCACCGCATTCTTAGTGTTGTTCCAGCTGAAGTTATGATGATTGCAGTTGTTGGGATGATAGGTGGCTAGGACTGATTGATTTGACCTCTAAAAGTTGCTCGCGAAGTGAGCTGATTCGCTAGAAATAGCACACTGCACTGTCTCATGCGCACCAGTATAAAGCTCAAAGACACTAGTGATCTGATTAACTTCATAATTAGCCAAAGAATCCACCTTCATCGTCAAAGCTATAAGCTGAGCAGCTATAGAAGTAGCAGCATCTACCTCGAGAATTCCCGCTACTTTGCCTTGAGTTAGTCTCTGAGAAGGATTCTGATATTCATTAGTAGCCATCAGTTTAATCAAATCATAATCTTCATCGTAGCTCTTAGCGCACAAGGCTCTACCTGATGCTACATCAAGCATGTGTCCATAAGTTGCACCCAATCCATTATAAAAGCAGTGAATAATTATCCAGTCAGGCATCCCATGATGAGGACACTTCCTAAGCATCTCCTTATGATGATCCCTAGCTTCACACAAAGATTCTCCCGATTGCTGCGTAAATTGAGTAAAAGCATTCCTGATTGCAGTAGTCTTCGCCATAGGGAAGAATTTACTGAGAAACTTCTGAGCAAGATCTTCCCACTTGGTGATTGAGCCTGGTGGTAGAGAATATATCCAACACTTAGCTTTATCCCTCATAGAGAATGGGAATAGCCTCAACTTAATAGTATCTTCAGAGACATTGATTTTGAAAGTGTCGGAGATCTCGATGAAATCTCTGATATGCATGTTGGGATCTTCCGTTGGAGAACCCCCAAACTGAACCGAGTTCTGCACCATCCGAATCATGCTAGCGTTGATTTCAAAAGTGTTAGCCATGATGGATGGTCTAACAATGCTAAACTGAATATCAATGATTTTCGGCTGAGAGTAGGTCCATCAAATCCTTTGTATTTGCTTCTGGTTCACCCATTGCAACAAGAGCTTCTTCTTCAAATTTCTCCTCCTTAGCAAGAACTTCTTCCTCTACTAAAACTTCTTCCTCATCTTTATCCAGCGTTCTCTTTCGAGATCGAGAATGTGTTAGCATAAACGTTCTCTAAAGTACCTGAAAAGCAACAAGTAAACAAGTAAGTAAAATATCTGAGTCAGTGAACTTTAACGATCGCTAATGTCAAGCACATAAACTAAAAATTAACACCGAGTCCCCTGGCAGTGGTGCCAAAAACTTGTTAGGACGAAAACACGCGCTAATATACACGCAAATATACACGATCGCAAGTAATATAGAATTAATTCTAGGTCATTCCCACAGAGACTGGTTTAGGTAAATTTAATTAATGAACTTATGCAACGATGGTATGGTAATTATTCAATGATAAGATGATAACAAGTTGAGATTGTTTATAACTAAGATTATTAACTAACATGCAATTAACTAAAAGATTAAAAGGGTGATTTACTTATATAACACAAACATAGGATTCTAACTTCATTACTACTTCATTCAATAGCCTTTTTATTCTTATCATTTGCATAAAATGGTGATGACACTAATCAGACAACACGAAACTAGTAAGCACCAACTTTCATTGTATAAACACCCTACTACCAGACATCCACAAAAGAGATAGAAGCTGAATAAACACCAATTATATTGAGACCCTATATGTCTTTAGAATTTGACAACATAACAGTTTAATGAACAAGTTATCTATCGTGATTATATAGGGCAAGTAAGATGGTCCATAACCGAACTCATCATCACCATGGGTTCCGATGAAAGCATGGTATAATAAACTAAGTCTTTAATAAACTGAATAATAATCAAGTACGTTAAACAAGAGTATAGGTTCAACAAAAAAAGAAAACTAGCATCCAAGATTAGAACTTAAAATAAAGAATCACAAGAATAAACTAGATCCTCTTCGCCTTGGTTGTATTTGTGCTCCGAGGTCTTCTTGATGTCTTTTCCTTAAACTCTGTTATGAAAAACATCTTTAGGTTGTCTTTATATACCATCTCAATAAGAAGAGAAGTCCAGAAAATCACTCTTGTACTTGAAATAGGATTCTCAGCTTTCAACCCGGAGCGACCACGCGCTTCATTAGTGCGGGCATGCGTCCTTCTGTTTCTCTGGCGCGTCCGCGTACTAGCACAGCGTGGGCGCGCTGACATTCTAGAAAAACTGACTTGCTTTCTTTTATTTGCTGGTTCCTGATGGCATTCCACGAGCAAACTCCCAGGACACCTTCCTAACACCAATTTAGCACCAAAGCAAGGATAAATCTCCTTGATCCCTTATTTATGCCTGAAATGCAAAACACTACAAAAAAACATCAAAAACACAAACAACTTGAGTACAAAATACCAATTCAAGCCTTTATATAGCATTCTAAGTGGACATAAATGCCACTTAACAATAGCCTTTTAACTTGTCGGGGTCCCCATCTCACTACAAGTAGAATGATTGGTCGATATCTACAATTTTCTATATAAGCTTTTTGACTTGTCGATATCTCTAGTTCTCTACATGAGCTTTTTGACTTGTCGATATCTTCAGTTCTCTACTTGATGAATTGACTTGTCGATATCTCTACTTCTCTACATGGACTTTTTGACTTGTCAATATCTTCATTTCTCTACATGCAGATTGACTTTTCGATATCTTCAGTTCTCTAGATGCAAATTGACTTGTCGATATTTCTTGGGACTTCTCTACAAGTCATTTCATACATCTCGACATACTTCTCTACATTCCTTGATCTGTGACTCGTTGATATCTAACCTAGAATATTTTTTCTAGAACAATATTATTCATCTTCAAGCATCTATACCTCTCTCTGAGACATGATCAAGATTTATCTTCTTCGACAATTTATTCTTTAGCTTGAAGGCTGTTTAGTGAAAAACCTCCAGTCTAAACTATTTAGTATTTTTACAGACTTAAAAATTACAATTACATAATACAATTGAGTTATCATACAACTTATTCTTATAGTTGTCAAGATGACTTAGTCTTGTTATGTAGAAGCATGTCTTCCACAACAGATATTCAAAATGTAAACTCTCATCGCCCATATTTCATAACCAGAAAAAATCTACTGATCAACTTGAAACAATTTCCAGATTCTGTAAATTAAAAACTGTTAAATTCGGAAGAAAAAACTGATGCAATAATTTGCAGATTGAGCAATCAAAAAATTGCTAAAATTTTATACAGAACTGAAGCAAAAGCCTGCAGATTTTGCAGACCAAAAACTATTAAAAAATTCTTCAAAAATTTCAGCAAATACAATCATGCATGCGTAAAAATTCTATAGTCCAAATTATGCTAAAAAGTACTCCAAATAATATCATAAAGCAATACACATATTATATTCTTACAATCTACACATTAGTAGATTATACATACATTATGATATATACAAAGAAAAATGTCTTCAAGCTTATGAATAACCTAAATTATCTTACCCATAGATTCGACTCATCCCTAGGTATATTAAATTTTAAACTAAATACAACTAAATCTTAAATAGTGGAGAAAAAGTCATCAATTAAATACTATCAATATGAAATTACAATCGCATGCCCTACCAAAATCATGTAAGGTGGAAACATAAAACTAGTTTCAAATAGTAAATATTTGCAACGAAAGCCTGGCCAAACGTAATTCATTAACGAACTGCTAAAAGTAGTACTTGTCACAGAAAGCTCTTGAATGAATCACACACGTCCACAGAGAATGGATCAAATGCATTTGATGATATGCAACAAAAACTTTTTTCTATTTCAAAATCCCTTGAAAATATTACTTGAAGTGTTGTATTTCACAAGATACCAAGGGGAAGCTGGACTAGTAAATTTGTGGTATTACTAATTTTTCTAACTTTCTTTACGCATTTTCCAGAATGATCTAACTTTCTTTATTTTACAGGTCAAAACCCATGGACCTTATCCTGTCCCCTTCTCTGTTTCTCCAATACTGTCAAATAAAATTTTGCCTATATAATAGCTAAACAATACGGATGAGTCCAACAAGTTGGGGTATGAAACATATTTCTAAATGATTCCATGATTATTTCATCAACAATATTTTCCTTAATTGTACGGGTACCACCTATATACTGCTGCTCAAAAAGAGAATGCCTATTTATAATTTATTTCCAATAATATTCTCAAATTTAGGATTCCTAATGCTTCCAAAACCAATCAATATTTTCTAAGTCCAAAATCAAGAATTTAATAATTCCCTAGAAAATATCTCCCCAACAACTCATATGAACATCTGAAATAATTCTTAGTTAATGTTATAGTCAATTATTCAACTCTAAGAAATTAAGATATCTTTTGCTTTACAAATTCATAATATGATTGGAATATGTTTTACCTGTTGGTTGTCCTTTCTTTTTCTGTTTTCTTTTTTAAGAGCAATGCAACTAGAAAATCTCAACAAAATGATATTTGACCATAGGAAAGACGAATGAACAAAAATCTGAGACAAATTGCACCTACACTTCACATTAATATGCATCCTAAACTAAATAAAGAATAGTCAATATTGATATTCACATTAGTATGTCCTAAATAAAAAAAATCACACACTTAGATCAATTATAAATGGCTCAACAAATTTATAAATTATATAGAATGTTGAATATACCTTTCTCTTAGAAAGTGAATCTTCTACTGCTCTGAAGCTTGTAGAATCAGTAGAACTAGAATTTAATATAATTATATCCGCTCTTTTATTCTGACCTGAGAAACAATGAACTCGGCGTAGCTCAATCAGGTCCATAACATAACTACTAGCTGCTCTTGCATATATATGCACTTTAGTAAGAGTTTTGAGATATAATAGTGAAGATATGCTAATTTAGGATCTTCTCTTCTCACTTACTTGTACATTAATTATAAATTACAAGTCCAAATTAATTTGCAGGTTGTTCGTCACAAACAACTTAACACTAAAAACTTACTTCTAAGCAAAAACTTATTATTCAGATTTGAGCAATTATGTCATTTATGGTAAGTATGTACTTGACTCGGCTTGACCACTATTAACATCACCACCACCGTAATGTACGGTTTTTAAATTAGTAAGATTATATTTCAAGTAGACGAGGTCATGGTAAAAATATTAAAACTCTAGAACCAGTCTAGACAACAACTTTTTTACCATCACCATAAGTAAATTTTAGTTACGTTCATTCATAATAAAAAGTTACACATTGACTATTAATATATTCATGATTAAACGAATATCGCATTAATATGCCTAAACTTAATTTTCATAAAAAACATTCCACTCCGATCACTGCCCTATGATATTTTGCGTCATAATGGGTCATAACTTGAATTTTATCAAATTTGGAGATTGTAATAGTCTAAGCAACCTTGTAGGGTAAATTTTGAGATTTTATAGTTTCTATCAAATTAAATATTTTTCTTGTCTGTTAGGATGGGAATCACCTCACTGAAACAACCTTCTATATAAAATCAAAATATACAATAAATACCAGTTTAATGAGATTGTGTTGCTTCCATTCTAGATTTTTTTGATTCTATTAACAAAATGCAAAAATATTTTTATTTTACTGTAAAATTAATATCTCTACATACAGGAAAAGAAAAAAAACTATATGCATGCGAAATTATATCAATATTTTTAAAAAATTTACTAGAGGAGCTATGAGCAGCACTATAGTCTATAGAAAGATTCAAATGTAAAATTAGATTATAGTATAGCACCTTAAGATAGAGTATAAAACAAAACAAAACCTTACATATTCCATGAAACAACTTCCTGCTATAATTGCTCAAACTCAAAATTAATCTGAAAAGATTAATTGAAGATTAAAAACCATTCAATATCATCACAAAACCCTAAATATATGAACAAACATTAATTTTGAGTCAAAGTGCTCATACTCATGTGTGAGTATTGTCTTCGTGTTCTTTTTGATGGCTTCAGTTCCCTGGCATCTTGTCTCTAAAGCATCCCATATCTCCTTTGTAGTCTTGTATCCAGTTACCCTGTTTGACATGACATTGTCAATTGCACTATACAGCAAATGCCTTACCCTGACATCCTTGGCAATAGATGAGATGTCTTCAGCTGTGTAATCACATTTCTCCTTTGGTATAACCTTTGTTGGTTGATCATCAAATACAAATGAGAGCTTGGTAGGCATATGTGGTCAATCATTAATTCTATCAAGATATTCTGGATCTATGGCTTCCAGAAACATAACCATCTTTACCTTCTATATAGGATACTCAGATGCTCTCAGTCTGGGAACCCTAATAGTTTCATATCAACTGTGGGTTTGATTGTTTTGAGTGTCTTGACTTTTGGTGGGCTTGGTTGTAGTTTGTGTTTCTTCAGACATGATTCTAGATCGGATCTTACTGTTTATATATCAACAGAGTAGATCTGATACCACTTGTTAGGTCGCACAACACTATATAAGGGGCTTGAATATAGTGTTTATACAATCAAATCGATTTATCAACACAAGTATGTAACAATAATCAAGTATATTCAATATAAGAAACTTTGTTACAATATAACAGTTGTTCTCTCTCAGTGATGAACAATATCACTAAGAGCTGCTAGGGTTACAATGAATAATATTCTCTCGTGAATGATAACACATATAGTGTAAACCCTAAGTTGTGTTTATATAGTACACAGTTACATGATATCTTCTAATTGATATGAAATATAATTTTGTCTCCTAAAATATATCAATCAGATATTATCTTCTACAAGTCTTTTAGTCCTCTAACTCTTCATGCATATCTTTTATTGTTTTAGTCACAATCATTTCCTGTAAACAAGCTGCTTCCTTATCTGAAGTATCCGCACTTAAGTCCTGATATAAATCCTGACGACCTTAAGTTATGATATAAATTATGACTTCATTAAGTTCTGATTTCCAGTAAGTCCTGATATTAAGTTCTGAAACTAAACACAATAGATTAGACATGACATCTCAAATATATCTAACAATCTCCCCCAACTTGTAAATTTTGAAAAATATACAAGTTAATAGATTTGATGATCTCAAAAAAATTTAAGTACAAATGCAATGAGAGTTTAATTAGACAACTAACTACAACTTACAGTCCTTGTAGCTTTTACCAAATTTACTGAGTCAATCTGAATCCAAAATGATTCTTGACAAAGTTTGATATCAGCTTATCTTCTGCATTCCTCAGGACTTGAGCTATTATAGCTTTGACTTGCTTCATCTCTTCAACTTAACTTCCAATCTGATAGATTGCAGTACTTAGTGTTGTAATATGAGTTCTTTCTAATCCATCACCAAGTCTGATTACTCTTGGATGAGATGAGTCTTCATTATAGCACATGCATTTCTCTTTCAGAATAACTTCAAGTTTAGCAGAATTCTTCTTCATTGGAATTTCATTTCTATCATCTTCAACTATATTTGGAATGAATTATGTAACTCTTAATCCAGAAATTCTTGCTTTATCCCTTATGGTCTTCATGATGAAATTCGACCATCTCCTGGTAATCTCAAACTTTATCTCTAAAAGATAATGAAAGAATTGAAGTTCTTTCAGAGATTTGTTCAACACTTCTGATTCTGAGACTCTGTATGTTCTTCCATCATCAAGAAACAAAATCAGATTTTCTTTGACATTACTTTTATCATGAGCATCCAGAACCACTTGAACAGATATAACCTTATCAAGGTGTTTTTGTGTAACTTCTTCAAGAGGTTTGTCAGTTAACAAAAATGGATCTCTTGTAAGTACTTCAACTCCTATCTTGATCTTGGCTTCTTCAGAACCTAATCCAGCTCTTTCTCTTGCTTCTCTGGCTTTCAATCCAACAGTCATGAAATCAGATAACAATTGACTTTTCTTAGGATATGATGGATTAACATTCTTCCATAGGAGTTTTCTCTTATCAGTTACTATCATTTTGTACAAATCAACTTGAGCACTATCAGAGGTTGATGTCTTGATGATTTGATCAGAATTTCCTATTTCTTCTATAGTTTGCTGTACTTCACTCTGAATAACTTGAGCTATGTCAGAGGTTGTTTTAGATTCTTCTGTTATCTTCCTTCTTTTCAGAGTTTCAACAATTTCATCTTTAGCAGTTGTATCATCAAAAACTTGAACCATTTTGCACACTGGTTTCATCAGGATTTGAGGAATCTTCATCTCTTGTGTCTTTATTGGTTCATCAATCTTTACTTTCCCTTTATCCTTTAAATCAATCTCAATTTGTGATCTTGCCTTGGGATTTGAAGCCTCGAAAATTGACTTCTCCTTGATCACAATGCCTTTTGCCTTAGGCCTTGGAGGTTTCTTTGCATCAGAAGCTTTAGATTTAAGATTTGTCTTCTCAGCTGCAAATCTAGCTTCTTCCACCTTTATAGTCTCTAAATCCATTCCATGATTATGCTTGAGAAATAATCTTCTAACAATTTCTTCATCAAGTGTCTGAATCTTGGGATCTTTATAATAGACTTTATTCTCCCTTTCTTTGAGCTTCAGAGTTTACAAAAACTTCTGAGAGTCTTCACTTTCAGCTTGAATAAGAAGATCAGAACATGATATTAGACTTTGAAATCTTCTGTGTAGAAGATTTGCTTGAATCAGAACTCAGTTTCTGTGATGAAACTTTGCTGCTTTGCCCATGACCTTTAACTTGACCTCTACCCTTGCTAGGATTTCCCTGGTCATCTGCTTCATCATCCTTCTTCTTCAGTACTTGACTAGTTGGGCATTTTTATTTAACTATCTTCTCCCCCTTTTTGGCATCATCTGGTAGGAGTAAAGTTAGAAGAAGTTCTACTGAAGATTGAATTTCATTTAGTTGAGCTTGTTGAGAAGCTTGATTTTACAGGACCTCAGTTAGTTGGGCCTGTTGCTTTTCTTGAACTTTCTCAATAGCCTCTACTTTCTCATGAATAGGTCTAATAAACCTGTTTTTATCTAGCTTGAGCATCAGGTCCAGCTTATGAGCATTTTCATGTAGTCTATCAACCTTAGCATGAGTTGTGGAGTGTGGACCTTGAAGACTTTTAGTACTGAGAACTGTGACTTTAAGTTGAGCTTTAAAATCAGAATTTGTCATCAACTCATCAACTTTAGCAATATGATCTGACTGAACTTTGGAGCTTGGAAAGAAATCAGATTCATTCCACTTCTTGGTCCACACAACTCCTCTATGAGTTTCTTCCCAAGTAACAGGAGCATCTTGTTCAACAAACTTTTTAATCAGTGCCTCCTTTCGAAGAGTTTGAGCTGGTGTGTTTACTGGAGCTGACAACACAAGTCTGTGGGTAGCTATGGGAGATTCTGGTACAATTTCATATGTTTCCACTGTTGGGTTTCAAAGGCATAAAACGCAGCGGATAAACGTAAATAAAACAAAAAAAAAATTCGAAACCCAAAAACAGGATCCATGTATAATTATGGGCAGATTATGGAGATAACGAATCATACCTTTCAAGAGCTTAACTTTCACGAACTCAACTGGAGATCCTAGCTATCACGCTTTGTGTCTACCTCTCGGAGAAACACCTCTATGGTATCCACACGAGCACCTTCAAGAACGTCTCACGAACATGACTACGGAATGGATGTACTAGCCTCCTTCTTGATGATCTGAATTGCCTCTGCCTCTCTTTGCTGCTAGGGTTTTCTCAAAAACGTACAAACCTCTTTAACCTATCATTATGTATTTATAATGGCTGATTAAAAAGGCCCATAACAGCAAAGCCCAACCCTAGTAGGTATTGGATTAAATAATAAAAATGAATTTCTATTATTTAATTAATAACTAAGTCATACTTAATTATTATGGGAAAAAATATTCCTTTTAATTCGAATTTATATTATCTCAATTAAGTCTTACTTAATTATAATAAAATTCAAATAATCATCAATTAATTTAAATCCATAATTTAAATTAACTATTCCATTAAGTGCTCTATTTGTGCGACCCTATAGGCTATTATTTAATTGGCAATAATTTTATTCTTTAATAAAATTATAAACAATGAGCGGTATCTAGTAATACATCATTGTTAACCAATTAAACAATAAATAAATCGTGATTAGATAAAACCTTTCGTGATTAATGTTTTTTGTGTAATATAATCCCTTTAACCATACATATTATAGATTAAACTCGAGGCATGTATTTTGTCATCCTCTTCAATATTTAATCCGGGTTTACTTGATCCATGAGTAGATTATCGAGACAAATCATTATTTGAGCATGCCCATGCTTTTATAATCTCACTCAATCAAGAGGCCAATAATATCTCTCCTAATTATAGGAGGGTTAAATCCTTTATCTATCATTCATATTTCTCATACGACTCATGATATACCTGATGTCCACTTTTATCATCACCCGATCAAAAGTAACTTTTAATGTAGTCAGAGTATATTAATCCTCGTATAGAAATATAATGATTTCAAGTCAAAGGATCGTTACACCATTATCACTGTGAGTCTTTCTTATGACTTTATTAAACATGAAGAATCTCACTGTGGGTCTGTCCAGTACCATGTACTCTCACATGTACCTATGTATTGACTTTAGTATCCCCATACTTATAACCAATGAGATGTGGTTATCTTGTCAAACAACATACTAGTCTATCTATATATTATTATTGTCCTATATAATAATACTCGACTAGGGACCTTTAAGAATATGATATATTATATAATCTCAAGTTCAAGTCATGTACTTAAACTATACAATTTGTATCATGATTCTAAGGACATTTATTATGCTAACAAAATATCGCAGTAATTAAGGTCATAATAAATACATTTATTGAATGATCAACTGAAATAAAGATTATAAGAGAATAATGTATTGCCTCTAGGGCATCCTACACTAACAATCTCCCATTTGCACTATAGCAAATCACCCATATATCTAATACCCATGGAACTAGTGTGACCATCGTGCTTCTGCTGCGACAAGCCTTTGGTCAGTGGGTCTGCAATGTTATCATTTGTGTGCACTTTACATATGTGTATATCACCCCTTTCATTCATCTCTCGAATAAGGTGAAATCTCCTGAGTATATGTTTAGCCCGGGAGTGTGATCTAGGTTCTTTAGCCTGTGCAATGGCTCCATTATTATCACAGTATAGATCAATGGGATCTGCGATCGATGGAACCACTCCCAAATCAGAAATGAACTTTCGAATCCAAACGGCCTCCTTAGCTGCTTCACAAGCTGCAATGTACTCAGCCTCCATTGTAGAATCAGCTACTGTTTCTTTCTTTAAACTCTTCCAGCTTACAGCACCTCCGTTTAGACAAAACACAAAACCAGACTGTGATACAGTATCATCTCTATCTGTTTGGAAACTTGCATCACTGTAACCTTTTACAACGAGTTTCTCTTCTCCTCCATACACCAAGAATGAATCTTTAGTTCTTTTTAGGTACTTAAGAATATTCTTAACTGCCGACTAGTGACCTTCACCCGGATTAGACTGGTATCTGCTCGTCATGCTCAAAGCATACGAGACATCTGGGCGAGTGCATACCATTGCATACATGATTGATCCAATTGCTGAAGCATATGGAACTTTATTCATGTGGTCCTTCTCATCCAATGATTTCGGACACTGGTCCTTAGAGATCGTTATCCCTTGAGACACGGGGACATATCCCCTTTTTGCATTTCGCATTCCAAAACGATGCAAAACCTTATCAATGTATGTGCTCTGACTTAGACCGATCATCCTTCTAGATCTTTCTCTATAGATGCTCATTCCTAGAATGTAGGATGCCTCTCCTAAGTCTTTAATGGAGAAATTGCTCCCTAACCAAGTCTTAACAGCCTTTAGAGAAGGTATGTCATTCCCCATTAGTAGTATATCATCGACATATAGTACTGTGAATGCCACATAGCTCCCACTAACCTTCTTGTAAACACACGGTTCATCTTTGTTTTGAACAAAGCCATACTCTGTGACTATTTCATCAAAATGGATATTCCATCTCCTAGAGGATTGCTTCAATCCATAAATGGATCGACGCAATTTACATACCTTGCCAGCATTCCTTGGATTGACAAAACCCTCAGGTTGTGTCATGTACACATCCTCTTCAAGGCTTCCATTAAGGAAGGCTGTTTTGACATCCATTTACCAGATTTCATAATCATGGAATGCTGCAATGGCAAGTAAAATCCTTATAGACTTGACCATAGCCACTGGTGAGAAAGTTTCATCATAGTCAATACCATGAATTTGTTTGAAACCTTTTGCAACCAGCCTAGCTTTATAGGTCTGAACATTTCCATCCATACCCTTTTTCTTCTTAAAAACCCATTTGCACCCTATGGGTTTTACCCCTTCAGGTGGATCAACCAAAGTCCATACTTGGTTTTCGTACATGGAATCTATCTCGGATTTTATGGCTTCAAGCTATCTCTTAGAGTCTGGACTGTTCATAGCATCTTGGTATGTGAGAGGCTCATCTTCATCTATGAGCATCAAATCACCACACTGAGTCATGACAAATCCATATCTCTCTGGCTCATGGCGAAATCTACCAGATCTACGAACAACCTGTGTTTGTTGAGCATTATCATTATTCTGCTCTTGTTCCACTTCAGGTTCAATGCTATTTTGCGGTTCTCGATCTTCATCGAGATCTATAGTTCTCCCGCTGTTTCTTTTAGAAACAAAATCTCTTTCCATGAAGACAGCATCTCGAGCAATAAACACTTTCTGCTCAGAAGGACTATAAAAATAATACGCCTTTATTTCATTAGGGTATCCTACAAAAATGCACTCTTCGGATTTAGGTCCAAGCTTGTCAGATTCTTGACGTTTCACAAACGCCTTACATCCCCAAACTTTCATAAAGTTCATGCCTGACCGTTTCTCCTTCCATATCTCATATGGAGTCTTTTGAACCTTCTTAGTAGGAACACGATTAAGTGTGAAAGCCGCTATTTCTAGAGCGTAACCCCAGAAACTAATTGGAAGATCTGCATGACTCATCATCGATCGCACCATGTCCAACAAGGTCCGATTTCTCCTCTCTGAAACTCCATTCCATTGAGGTTTTCCTGGCAGAGTGAGTTGTGATACAATACCACACTCTTTCAAATACTCTCTAAATTCGGTGCTTAAGTATTCACCCCCACGATCGGATCGTAAGATTTTAATACTTGCATCTCCGCCAATTTGCTTCTCTACTTCAACCTTGTATTCTTTAAATTTTTCAAAAGAATCGGATTTGTTCTTCATAAGATATACATATCCATATCTACTGAAATCATCAGTAATGTTATGAAGTAGTATTAGCCTCCTCTAGCCATTACACGCATTGGGCCACATACATCACTATGTATTAGTTCCAGACGTTTAGTGGCCCTTTGACCCTTACCAGTGAAGGGGCTTTAGTCATCTTACCAAGCAAACAAGATTCGCATTCTTGGTATGATTCAAAATCAAACTTATCCAAGTATCCATCCTTATGTAATTTGGATATGCGTTTCTCATTTATGTGGCCTAGACGACAATGCCAGAGGTATGTTTGATTTGAGTCATTCATTTTAAGTCATTTGTTTTCTATATTACAGACAGGGTTATCTAAATCAAGAACATATAAACCATTAAATAAACGTGCAACACCATAGGTTAAATCATTCAAAGCAAAAGAGCAACTGTTGTTCTTTATTGTAAACGAAAAACCTTTCTTGTCCAAACAAGAAACAGAAATAATGTTTATGCGAATCGCAGGCACGTAAAAACAGTCTTCTAGTTCTAAAACAAGCCCAGAGGGCATAGATAAATAATAAGTCCCTACAGCTAAAGCAGCAACTTTTGCTCCATTGCCTACTCTTAGGTCCACTTCTCCCTTAGCCAAAGTTCTACTTCTCTGCAGGCCCTGCACATTTATACAAATGTGAGAAGCACATCCAGTATCAAATACCCAAGATGTAGAAATAGACAAATTGACTTCTATAACATAAATACCTGATCCAGAAATCTGAACTGCTTTCTTTTTCTTCAGATCCTCCAAGTAAATTGGACAGTTTCTCCTCCAGTGACCATCTTTCTTACAGTAGTGACATTCACCCTTGGCCACACCACCTTTAGGCTTTAAAGCCTGTTTGGGACCTGACTTTGGCTTGGGTGTAGAATTAGATCCAATCTTCTTCTTACCCTTCCATTTGCCCTTCCCTTTGGCCTTACCTTTATTTCCCACCATCAGTATGGGAGCAGGTTCAGCTGTTTTCATGTTGGTCTCATATGTTCTCAACATATGCTACAATTCAGTAGGTGTTTTGTCAAATTCATTCATATTGTAGTTCACAACAAACTGAGTGAATTTATTGTTCAAAGAATTCATGATTAGGTCAATACCAGTTTCCGGACCAATCGGGAAACCCAAAGTTTCAAGGTACTCAATATAACCAATCATCTTCAGAACATGTGGGCCAACTGGTTCACTCGCCCCTTGTTTGCAATTAAAAAGTGACTTACTCGTGTTGAACCTTTCTTGACGAGTTTGGCTTGCAAACATGCTTTGCAAGTGCTCATTGATAGTATATGCATCCATATGCACATGCTGTCTTTGAAGCTCAGCACTCATAGTTGCCAACATAAAACATGCAACATCATTTGCATCATTCTCATCCCTTGTGCGTGCTGCTCGTTCATCACCAGTAGCACCCTCAGGAAGGGGGCCTGGAGGAGGAATATCAATGACATGAAGCTTGCGCTC
Organism: Apium graveolens; assembly: GCF_009905375.1. Taxonomy (NCBI): domain Eukaryota; kingdom Viridiplantae; phylum Streptophyta; class Magnoliopsida; order Apiales; family Apiaceae; genus Apium; species Apium graveolens. The sequence goes on along the minus strand of NC_133652.1, from coordinate 277,631,188 downwards.
CTGCCTGAGGACAATCCTCAAATTCCTCTGCTAGTCTAGGAAGTTGTTTCCTCCTGTCAGCTTGTCCTTCTCAAGGACTGAACGTACGGATAGTGTGTTTGTGTTGTTTGCCATTACTCAGTATCTAAAATAATAAAAGTGCAAAATAAACATTAGATTGTCTGAGTTAAAATTTTATGTTCATATGATTATGATATATTCATAATATATCTCCCACTATTTTTTTATCAAATTAATAGCCCTAATTATTAATTCGGAAAGTATATCCCATAAATCTTTCTAGTGAGCCAAGATCAATATTTCGTCATATTCTAAGTCAACCACTGGTATCCTTAAAACATAATTATTTAGGTAGACAACAGTTGTCAATTATATCATATATAATTCTTGGATAATTTGGTGAACAACAATTGATCTTATCTATCTAATGGATTTTTAACCAAACTCTATGCTTCTAAGTTCATAATAGTTGAATATAACCGTTTATATTCACCTTATTATGATGACTCAGTTAAGTTAGACCCAATGATACAACGTCCGAATATAACCGTTTATATTCAGTCGCATTTCACCATGATAGATAGGAGTCCCCTGCCACTGACAGCCCTTCCCCTTATCGATCTAGGATTTAATGAGTGTTCATTCATTGGAAAGCATCTGATTAAAACCTAATATTTTTACTTAGGGATTTTTAATTTAGAACGATCATGATCCCATCATAAAGAGATTCCCAATTTTTCCTTGAATAAAATACTTCAAATCAATACTCGTCAATGGTTTGATTTCTAGGTAGTGGAGGAGTCACATCGGTCTTGCTTAAAACCCACAGCCTTACAAGTTCTATGAACCCGTTGTTGACAAAATCGCCCCATGTCAGAAATAAAGAAAATTCATATTTTATTCCGTGTTTCATAAACACGAGAATCTCATGATCGTTTGTTAATTTTAAATCTTGAGTCGTTACAGATTTTATCTTGTTTAAAGGCATGGCATGGGTGATGTATCTAATACATACATGCATCATTAATCTAATTAAAATATGCATTTTCTACTCTACACATACTATTTATACATCATATGAAAAGTGCGTAAAGTAAACATGCAATAGTTATGGCCCAATCCTATGTGATCTTTTCAGGCTAATGAAAAGATCAAGGTCAGTCTATGGTGTAAAAATAACTATTACATATGTCTTCTCTATTGCTTCCATTGTCTCCTTGGCCTCCATATAATGCCTCCTCTTTCCCTTGTCCTTCTTGGATGTTACATTAAGAATTATACTAATGAACTTACAAAAGAACTCGAGTTACATTCGAGATAAAACAACTACAAATAGAAAACGACATACAAGTCGTATTTATTACAAACCAAAAGAATAAACCATTACAACTAAGGTCTTAAGGCCATAACTATGCAGCATGCTCAAGTAACCATTAAAAAACATGATAGATCATATAAAGGTGACATACTATTTATCACTTATCATGATCCAATCAAGAATAATAAATAAGCAAAGCACATGTTATAAGCACAAATTAAAAACGAAACCCTAAGCACGCGGATCGACCTAAGCAGCGAGCCCCCCGATGGCGGAAATTTTTGCAAAATCAAGTATCAGAATACTAGAAAAACATGTATCATAATACTATTCCAGAAGCATGTATCGGTATACACACGATCCATATCCCAGTTACCAAAAACATGTATCAGTATACATATTTAAGAGATCGCATACATATGAGTTATGGCAGATCTTAAACATACTAGTATCATCATATAGATCATTAACAGATTCATTATATCATTCATATAACATAACTGTTATCATGGCAGACTCATATAACATAACTGTTATCATGGCAGACTCATCACACATGCATACTTGTAAAAATACAGTAAACACGTAACCAAATCAGCCCCTTATACACGTAGCTCTGATGCCATTGTTGGGTTTCGAAGGCATAAAACGCAGCGGATAAACGTAAATAAAACAAAAAAAAATTTAAAAACCCAAAAACAGGATCCATGTATAATTAAGGGTAGATTATAGAGATAAAGAATCATACCTTTCAAGAGCTTAACTTTCACGAACTCAACGGAGATCCTAGCTATCACGCTTTGTGTCTACCTCTCGGAGAAACACCTCTATGGTATCCACACGAGCACCTTCAAGAACGTCTCACGAACTTGACTACGGAATGGATGTACTAGCCTCCTTCTTGACGATCTGAATTGCCTCTGCCTCTCTTTGCTGCTAGGGTTTTCTGAAAAACGTACAAGCCTCTTTAACCTATCATTATGTATTTATAATGGCTGATTAAAAAGGCCCATAACAGCAAAGCCCAACCCTAGTAGGTATTGGATTAAATAATAAAAACGAATTTCTATTATTTAATTAATAACTAAGTCATACTTAATTATTATGGGCAAAAACATTCCTTTTAATTCGAATTTATATTATCTCAATTAAGTCTTACTTAATTATAATAAAATTCAAATAATCATCAATTAATTTAAATCCATAATTTAAATTAACTATTCCATTAAGTGCTCTATTTGTGCGACCCTATAGGCTATTATTTAATTGGCAATAATTTTATTCTTTAATAAAATTATAAACAATGAGCGGTATCTAGTAATACATCATTGTTACCCAATTAAATAATAAATAAATCGTGATTAGATAAAACCTTTCGTGATTAATGTTTTTCGTGTAATATAATCCCTTCAACCATACATATTATAGATTAAACTCGAGGCATGTATTTATCGAGACATTTAATCCGGGTTTACTTGATCCATGAGTAGATTATCGAGACAAATCATTATTTGAGTATGGCCATGCTTTTATAATCTCACTCAATCAAGAGGCCAATAATATCTCTCCTAATTATAGGAGGGTTAAATCCTTTATCTATCATTCATATTTCTCATACGACTCATGATATACCTGATGTCCACTTTTATCATCACCCGATTAAAAGTAACTTTTAATGTAGTTAAAGTATATTAATCCTCGTATAGAAATATAATGATTTCAAGTCAAAGGATCGTTACACCATTATCACTGTGAGTCTTTCTTATGAATTTATTAAACATGAAGAATCTCACTGTGGGTCTGTCCAGTACCATGTACTCTCATATGTACCTATGTATTGACTTTAGTATCCCCATACTTATAACCAATGAGATGTGGTTATCTTGTCAAACAATATACTAGTCTATCTATGTATTATTATTGTCCTATATAATAATACTCGACTAGGGACCTTTAAGAATATGATATATTATATAATCTCAAGTTCAAGTCATGTACTTAAACTATACAATTTGTATCATGATTCTAAGGACATTTATTATGCTAACAAAATATCGCAGTAATTAAGGTCATAATAAATACATTTATTGAATGATCAACTGACATAAAGATTATAAAAGAATAGTGTATTGCCTCTAGGGCACCTACACTAACATCCACATCCAGAATTTGAGTAGTTAGAATATCAGCATTTATTGGAGAAACAGGTGGAGTTGTCACCTTTGCTTGTGATGCTTCCATATACAAGACAGATGGAATGTTCAGCCTGTGAATATCAATTTCAGGACTTAATCTTGAATCTTGAACTGGAACATTTTCTTTGATAGGAGAGTCAGGAGGTGTAATCACTGTGTCATGAATAGTGTTTCCAGGTGCTGGAAGGGCTTCAGTGATTGTAGGTTCTTTTGAGATAAGAGATTCCTGATCCCCTCCCTCAGAATCTGTACCATCCTCAAATTCAGGTTGTGCCATATGCCTTCCTGCTCTCATCTTCTTTGATCTTCTAGATAGTGCAGGAGTTGCTTGTGCAGCATCCAAACTTGAAGTTCTTTTCCTCTTTGAAATACCAAAACCCTCAGTTTCAATTTCCTTCTGAGGAGTTATCTTTTCACCTGCTACTTCCTTCTAAAAAATTACATTTTTAGCTTCTAACTCTACAGGTTCTGATGTGGGAACGTGTACCTGTTCATCTTCATCAGATTCATCCCTTCGAATAATCCTTCTTTTTCTTCTTGGTGGAGATCTAGGCACAAAGATATTCCTTTTAGGCCTAGAGGATGAGGTTCTGATTGTAGGTGTTGATGGTTGTTGTTGAGAAGTTGGAAATAAATTTTGATGGTAGGCTGTGATGGTTGTGAGGATTGTGCTGGTTGGAAATAAGTTCTGATGGTAGGCTGTGATGGTTGTGGTTGTGAAGATTGTGTTGATGGAGGTTGAGAGGTGGTAGGTTGTGTAGGGGAAACATCAGGATATATGGTACTATATGTGTGAGAATCAACATTTACTAAGAATTGTTTAACAGATAGAGGAATTTGGAGGGGTCTTAGTAAAGCCTTCTTATTATCAGTAGATAATAAGTCTGTGAAAGCCCTTTTATGAAGTTTAAATGGTTCAATTGTCTCACTAAAGTTCTGAGGTGCATTAAAACAACAAAAATTGTATATAAGTTGACGGAATCTAGCAAAATAAACTGTGTTGCTATCTTCTTTCATCCTATCACCTATAAAACCTAGCACAACACTAGAATAATCAAAATGAGTGTGATTAATAAGAGCATACCCAATTTGCTAGGTCAGGATTGGTATAACATCAAAGTTTGAACACTTGTTGGCCAAAGCTTTTGTAATACAGTCAAAGAAAAAACTCCACTCCCTCCTGATGTGGGGTCTCTTCAATTGTCCCAGCTTTGCCAAATACTTTTCATAGCCTAGATTTGTCATCATTTGTTGAAGAGCTGGCTCCTCAATTGATGAATTGAAGGTGCAATCTTCTGGAAAATGTAGTGCTTGGCGAACAGTTGACAAGGTCACCACATGCTCATCCTCCTATATTGTAAAGAAAATACTTGGGGACCCATCATTTCCACCATCATCATAAATACTAGTCCTCCAAAATTCCAGTATTTGCTTGCCTGAGAGAACCTGGGGTTGGGTCAGTGCATAGCCTACTTCACTTTGAGCAAGAAAGTCTTGAACAAAATGATGTTCTGAAGGAGCCTCATCCTTAGAAAGAATAGCCATGTAGTTATTAGGAATAAACTTGGCTTCATCATAGATTAGATCTTTGGGTGCCATTTCTGTAAAGAAATAAGTGAGAAAGTGTGTGTTCACAAGGTGTTTGTTAAAATTCCTGTAAGAAAGTCCGTCAGAAAATAGAGAGTAAAAGAGAGAGAGAGTAAAAGAATTAAGAGATAAAGTAAGAGAGAAAGTAAAATATGTGGGTAATCCTTTGTCTCTAATATATATACTCTTTCCAGTCAAAGGCTCTTTGGAAGTAAAACAGACACTTTACACCTGTCATCCAGTAAATAGTCAAAGCAGTAGTTAGTGGGCACGAGAAATAAGCAGTAATTATTGCTCACATGTTGTTACCTAAACAAACACGTAACCCATAAACCAAATGATTATCACTGTTTTTATCTCACTTAATTATTTTCTGACAAAATATAACCGTTACAGTAAACACTAAAAATAAGCCAAGTAATTAAATAATGCCACGTAAGCATCAGAGTTTCCATCAGTATTTGTATCAGAACTTGACTATTATCAGAATTTAACGGTCATCAAAACATGGCTTCTGTACTCAAAAAGTGAATGTTTGTTTCTGTGATTCTTCACACAAATACTAACTGGTTTTTTCAGAGTTTAATCATCAGAACTTTAATCAGAACTTGTCCTTAGAATTTATACAAATAATACTTAACTGTTTGTCAAAAACAACTTAATTACCACAGTAATTTTCATCATTCATATGGAGTGAGAGTGTGTGTATTTGCAAATGATCAGAAAATGATTAAAGTCTGATAAACTTCAGTATATCTTAGAAATAAGACATAACTAAGAAAAGTGCTTAAAATCTGTCTTTAATTTTGAAGTCTACTATAGAATAAATTTATGCAAGAGTCCACCTCAACTGTTTGTGCTTATTTTATGCATCTTTTGACATTCTTTTTATAGTGGCTTCTCAATGTGAATGAGTTACAACTGCGATCAGAATTTATGTTGTTATCAGAATATTTCTCCAGTAATCAGAGAATGTGAAAAGTCACCAATTTTTTTTTGCTTTTCTAATGTATATAACTTAATACTAGCAATGTACTTGGGTCTTCCCTTTCACATATATTACTCTAGATCTCAAAAGAGTACCTGATTTCAATTTTTTGTTCTTTTCTTTTCTTCAGATAAGTGAGGCTTATCAAGCATGTAGTTCATCCTTAATATTTACTGACATCAGAATTTGACAGATGAGAAGCAAGAACCTAGTTTGTGATATAGTAATATGATACACAAAGTAAATTTGACTAAGCTCAAAATCAGAATTTGCTTGTGTTTGAGATTTCCCCATAAACAACTAATTCAAACATGGGATATATAGTATGTTAAAGACTACTAGGTCAGCATCTAACAATTATTCCTCATTGGATTGAATAGTCATAAAACATTCAAAACACTTTCAGAGTTTATAGAATCAGATCAGATAACAATCAGTATTTAATATGTTTCTATTTTAAGCACAGATTACATAGAGATAAGACAATCTGTAAACACTGATCATAAAGTCTGATGCATGAGAACAAAAACTAAGCAGATTTTGAGAAAGAACCTGAAACCATTCCAAGTTCATTTACCAGTCTTGTAAAAGTAGCTTCACATAGTGGTTTTGTGAAGGTATCTGCTAGTTGTTGATCTGTTGGGATAAAATGCAATTCCACTGTACCTTCCATCACATGCTCCCTTATAAAATGGTACCTAATACTGATGTGCTTTGTTATTGAGTTTTGAACTGGATTACCTGTCATAGCAATAGCACTTTGATTATCACAGTAAATGGGTATTTTAGAAAATTCTAACCCATAGTCCAGTAGCTAATTCTTCATCCAAAGAATCTGTGCACAACAACTTCCTATAGCAATATATTCTACTTTTGCAGTTGATGTGGAAATTGATTTTTGTTTCTTGCTAAACTAAGAAACCAATCTGCCTTCAAGAAATTGGCAGCTTCCACTAGTGCTTTTCCTGTCTATTTTATATCCTGCAAAATCTGCATCTACGTAACCTATTAGCTTAAAATCTGATTCCCTAGGATACCACAATTCTAGATCAGTTGTACCCTTGAGGTACTTGAAAATTCTTTTCACAACTATTAGATGAGGTTCTCTTGCATCAGCCTAAAATCTTGCACAAAGACAGGTAACATACATGATATCCGGTCTATTTGCATTTAAATAGAGTAAAGAGCCAATGATACCTCTGTAGTTAGTAATATCTATTAATGCTCCAGTATCTTTATCTAACTTTGTTGCAGTGGCCATGGAAGTTGATGTAGTAGAACTGTCTTGCATTCCAAATTTCTTGAGTAAATTTCTGGTGTACTTGGATTGACTGAAAAAATTACCTTCTTTAGTTTGCTTGACTTAAAGTCCCGGAAAATAGCTCAATTCTCCCATCATACTCATTTGATATCTTGACTGCATTATCTTGGAAAATCTTTCACAAAGTTTTGTATTTGTAGAGCCAAAGATGATATCATCAATATATATATGTACCAAAAATAAGTCCTTTCCATGCTTGAGTAGAATAAAGTCTTGTCAATTGTGCCTCTGTTAAATCCACTTTCTAGAAGAAATTGAGCTAAAGTCTCATACCATGCTCTTAAAGCTTGCTTAAAGCCATAAAGTGCTTTATTAAGTCTATAGACATGATTAACAAATTTTAGATCTACAAATCCTGGAGGTTGTTCAACATATACCTCTTCTTCCAATTCTCCATTGAGAAAAGCACTTTTCACATCCATTTGAAAGACTTTAAACTTCTTGTGAGCAGCATAAGCCAAAAAGATTCTTATGGCTTCCAATCTAGTAACTGGTGTAAATGTTTCATCATAGTCAATACCATCCTGTTGAGAGTAACCTTTAGCAACCAGCCTTGCTTTGTTTCTTGTAATTATGCCATCACTGTCAGTTTTGTTTCTGAACACCCATTTTGTACAAACAATTGCTCTGTTCTTTGGTCTTGGCACTAGGGTCCATACTTTATTTCTTTCAAATTCATTTAACTCTTTCTACTCTTCCTGCTTTGCTTGCACCCAATCAGCATCTTGAAGAGCTTCTTCCACTTTCTTTGGTTTAGTATGAGATAGAAAGGAATGGTAGAGATATTTATTTAATGTTGTTGTTCTAGTTCTGACACCTGCTTCAGGACCTCCAATTATTAAGTTAGGTGTGTGTGCTTTAGTCCACTTCCTTGCAGATGAAAGTTGATCTGTAGAACTGGATCCTCCCCCATGATCCATGCTATCTCCATCAGCATTTTCTGATGCTCCCCCTGTAGTTATGCTCTCTGAGACTTCAGAATTTGAGTTGGATCCTTCAGAAATTGAAGAATCAGAGTTTCCAGAATTATCAGAATTTGGCTAATCAGCCTTTGATGAATCAGAACTTGAAGAGCCAGTGATAGGTTCTGATACTTCTTGAGAGTCTTGAGATGTGGTATTTTCATCAGCTTGCTCCCCCTGAATAGGTGCACTTTCCTTTGGAGTAGTTACCACAGTTTCAATGACATCAGAATTTAACCCGTCAGAACTTACAGGATCAGGATTTAGGTCACCAGAACTTACAGAATCAGGATTTAAATCTTTATTTTCAAATCTCAGCTGATCATGATTATTGAAATTTTCAAGTCCAGTAATCTTCTTATCATCAAAAGATACATTGATATATTCCATGACAACCCTTGTGCTTCAATTGTAGACTCTGAAGGCTTTTGTGGAAAGTGGATATCCAACAAAAATTTCTTCATCAGCTTTTAGATCAAATTTTGATAGCTGTTCAGGATGAGTCTTAAGAACAAAACACTTGCATCCAAATACATGAAAATATTTCAGATTTGGCTTCTTTTTCTTCACAATCTCATATGGTTTTTTTCCATGCTTGTTTATGAGTGTAGCATTCTGTGTAAAACAAGCAGTCTGCACAGCGTTAGCCCAAAAGTAGGTTGGTAGCTTTGCTTCATCAAGCATTGTTCGTGCAGCTTCAATAAGAGTCCTTTTCTTTCTTTCTATAACTCCATTCCGCTGTGGAGTTCCAGGTGCAGAAAATTCCTAGTTTATTCCATGCTCTTTGCAGAACTCTTCCATGATTAAATTCTTGAACTCAATGCCATTATCACTCATTATTATTTTAACAGAATCTTTGACCAACTTATCCAGTTGTCTAACATGATTAGTTAGAGTAGATGCAGTTTCATTCTTCTTGTGCAAGAAATATACACATGTGTATCTTGTGAACTCATCCACTATAACCATAACATACTTCTTCCTTGCAATAGACATGAAATTGACTGGACCAAATATATCAACATGCAGTAAGTGATAAGGCTCAAGAATTGAGGATTCAATTTTGCTCTTGAATGAAGATTTACTTTGTTTTCCCTTTTGACATGAATCACAAAGGCCATCAGGAGCAAATACTGATTTTGGCAGTCCTCTCACTAGATATTTTTTTATTAGCTCATTTATGTTGTTAAAATTTAAATGAGAGAGTCTCTTGTGCCAATTCCAGCTTTCTTCAATTGATGCTCTGCTTAACAGACAGGTTGCAGAACCATCAGAGTTTGTTGAAAATCTGGCTTCTTAAATGTTACCATATCTATAACCTTTCAGAACCACTTTGCCTGTAGAATTACTTACAACTTCATAGTGTTCTTCAAAGAAATCCACATGATAACCTCTGTAACAGATTTGACTCACACTTAGCAGATTGTGTTTAATTCCAGAGACAAGAGCTACTGTTTCAATGATGACATTTCCAAGATTGATATTTCCATATCCCAGAGTTTTTCCCATGTTGCCATCTCCATAAGAAACTCTCGGGCCAGCTTTCTCCACAAAGTCTGATAGCAGGGCTTTATTTCAAGTCATATGTCCTGAACATCCACTATCCAGAACTAGGATGTTTTTCCTGTTGCCTTGCAATCACAAAGACCACTAATGGTTAGTTTTAAGGACCAAGACTTGCTTGGATCCTTTGGCCTTTTTAAGTTTGTTAGCATTTACTGTGGATTTAATTTCAGAGTTTATGCTAACGTGCTATTTATCAGACTTTATATCAGACTTTGCATCAGACTTTACACTAGAAGGAATTACACTAACTTTCTTTAAAGAAGGTTTTATTTGATAATAATCATAGTACAAACTATGATATTCCTTATAAGTATAAATGGAATGCCATAAACTACCACAATAAAAAGAAGGATTTTTTGGTTTAAACCTATCAGACTGACTCTTAACTCCTGATCTAGGAGGTAAAGAGTTTATATCTTTACTTTTCCAACAAAAAGAAAAAAGATGGTTAGAGTTTCCACAATTATAACATTTCTTTCTATGAGCATTAGGAACAGGCATATAATTATTGCTTTTATTTACACCTTCCTTTCCATTCCTATTTTTCCTAGCTTCCTTTACCTTGTTCATATTTCTAGTCTCTTTCAGCTTATGCTTAAGCTACTTCTTTGTCATCAAACCTATGTTTACTAAAGTTGGTTTGTCCTGTTTTAATTTGTCAGAAGTTAACTTTTCTTTGATTTCAATCTTAGAATCTTTCATCTTTTCAGAATCAGACATTACAGTTTTTGCTACAAACTTAACATGATTAACTTTAGGCATTTCAGCTTTCTTGGTAAAGTTTGATTTAGATGACACTGTTTCATTTTCTTCTTTATCATCTTCATAACCTAAGCCCTCTTTCCAGTTTCCACTACTTACATTACGCCATAAGTGGGCTTCTATAATGCAAGTGTTACAAGGAGTGTTACATTAGTTAAGAGATTTTTGGCCTATTGTAACACCTCCTTTGCAGTGTTACAATAGCTATAAAGCTAGTATTGCGAAAAATTTCCGGTGTTGCATAACATGTAACACCAACAACTGGTGTTACAATAGATACTTTTTAAATTTTTAAAAATATTAAATTAAAAATATTATCATAAATTAGTATTAAATTATATTCAAATTTACTAGTGAATGATTAATTTAACAAAAAATATGATTTAAATCTAGAATTTCATATACATAAATTCAAAGTTTTTTTTATTTTCCTATTTATCTGAAATTACTTATATTTTTTTATTTAATAAATAATATTTTAATAATTAAAATTAAAAACTAAAATAAAATAATTAAAAAATGATAAAATTTTACTAGGTGAAATATTGGGCGGCATTTTTCCCACCCAAATAAATGATTGAGTTAAAACAAACTCAGACCTCAAGACTATTTCTCCCTGACATTCTTTCTCGCTCACACCGCTCTCTCTCAAACCTCACCGACCACTGCATGACGCCTCTCTACAATCATATCGCACTGACTCTACAACCTCGTTATATGTTTAAGATCTCAATTAAGTCAAGGGATGGGGCTGCTTTTTTGAAATTAGGGATTTGAATTTGAGTTCAAAATATGGAGTTCTTCATTTTTGAATTTAATTAGGGCTCATATTTACTTGAACTTCAACTAATCGTTCTTTATTTATGTGTGCAGGACTTCTTCGGGTCTTTGAATTTATAATAGAGAGTGATGAAGTTGAAAGAGTCACCTCATTCCAACATCAATTCGACAAACAAATTCCTTTTTAGGTACTCTTTCTCTCTTCTATATTGTTTTCTGGCAAGAGATAGAGGGGGAGAGAGAGGGGGAGATGGAGAAGGAGAGGAGAGGGAGAGCGAGGGAGAGAGAGAGAGAGAAAGAGAGAGGGAGAAGAAAGCGAGGGAGAGAAGGAGAGAGAGAAGGAGAGAGTGAGAGGGATGGTGAGAGAGGAGAGCGAGGGAGAGAAGGAGAGAGAGGGAAATTGAGAGAGATTATGCATACAAATATACACGTACCAGAGGACTCGCTAGAGAGTGAATTATTGTTAATTTATTAAAAGGTATCTTTCTCTGTCGTTTATGATTGTTAATTGTCTCGTGTTCTGTATATATTTGTGTATTATATGTCTACATGAGATGAATGTGAATTTAGCTGATATGTATATGAATTGAATATGAAATTAGTTGATACGTTTATGAATGCTATGAAAATAAAATTAGCTGGTATCTATATGAGTTGGATTTGAATGTAGGCATTTAATTAGCCGGAAAAGTGATATATTCATTTACATATATGAGTTGAATAGAAAGCTAGATGATAAGACTATGTACTGTTGTACACTACACATATATGCATTATGTATATAATGTAGCAGTACACTCACCATAGAGCTGATTAATTAACTTTAATTCTTTAAATAAAATAGATTTTTCAATTGTTTTGTGGATGTTCTCAGTATGTACAGGTATATAATGAGATGAATGTGAATTATGCTGATATGTTTAAGGTTCCGCAAGGTAATGTTGATCAGTTTCTTATAAAAGTAGCAGTAACGGATGAATTTAGATATGTTCTTTTTATTTGGTTTGTTGATCCTGATTGGTTGATTTGTTTAGATGCGTAACATGAACTTCTGGATAATTTGATAGAGCATCTGCAATCTATACATGGTCAAAGTTTAAGGGTCTAACCATCAGAATGTTGATTTGTAAGTTATAAGTTACTTTAAAGATGCTTATACATTAGTACCTGATAATTTTAGGCTTTGCGAAAATGTCAGCAGATTTAGCTGAGGTCGCAGTTGCTCACTGCCGGTTAATTGTATTTTCCAAGTAAGCTTCTTATACTCATTTTCAGTTCAGTGAGGCTGCTAATTACTCTTCAGTTTTTAAAATACATCTAGATTGCTCTAAATTGTCCCATCTAAAAAATAGGTTTATACCTAATTTGTTTAAATATTACACATGCAGCATTTATTATCTAATTCGACACCCCCTCAAGATTCATCGCATGCAGTGAATTATAAATGATATTGTTATCATATTTTAGCGAATACAAGGGCTATCACGCAAAATCATGATTCATATATACATTTACTAATATATACTCTTGCATATCTTAAACTTAAATATACTAAGGTTTTTTTCTGCAGGTTCATTGATTCATCCATTGCTATAAAAAACTTCTACTGAAATATTGACCTAAATAGGCACATAATTAGACTGTGAACTGATACCAAGATTCTTGAATTCTTAGTGAGTTTTTATTTACACATATTTCCACTTTTCAACATAGGTACATGATTACCTGTCGTGATCTTTGATAGTTAAGGCTTGTAAAGATGAAATTGTGTGATACATTTGTTCTGGACTCCTCACAACGGATTAAACTGTGATGTTCAGGCCATGACAGTGCTTGTAGCCTTGTTTACTTCTAATGTCGTGAGCTATATTTGATATCAAGTTTCAAGTACATTCTTTTCTCAAACTAAAAAAGATTGTTATGTAATGAAACTTTGTAATATTTAGCAAGTAAGATTGCTAGGCAAGTTGTATATTATTACTGTTTAACATGAGAAGACAAGTTTAAATCGATATATCTAAAATAAATCAGATTTCCCCAAGTTGTATATTATTTTTTTTCATGATACATCTGTCATAAGATTTTCAATTCTGAAACTTCTAAAACCAGGTTTATCGGATTTTATATACAAATTCTAGAATGGTCTTTTGGTACTTGGATCAGGGGGTGTTCAAAAGCTGTAGATGTGGGATTCTGATGAACATAATCCAAGTGGAAAAGGTACTAAAAGATTTACAAGAATGACTTATACTCAGTGTCTGCTAGGCTACAGGGTATGTTTAGGTATGCAGTAATTACTCTGTTTAGATATATTTAGATAGACTATTAATGTGTTGATTAGCATATATTGTTTGTAAGATGAGTAAAAGTTGTAATGAACGATTTAGTTAATGTATATACAATGTTGAGACTAATGAGGTAATATTTGTAATTTGTCTCATCAAAATTGATTTTAATAGTACTGTGTTGACTTGCATAGGTAAAATATGTACTGAATATCATGATTTCTTCAGGAGCTGATGCTCATGTAAGTTACAGATTTCTGTATTTACTCATAAGGATGTGAGTGCGTGTTAGCATCAATTTAAAACAGAAGCAACGGAAACTTGACAGTGGAGGAAAATCTTTGGTTTAGTGCAAGATGCAGGTATGTCACCCAATACTGTTCGTGCCAAATTGTGCTTCGTGGTGTATCTTAATTTTTATTTTGATAACATCTTTAACTGATTTTATGCACGTGGTAATCTAATACTGTAGTTTACTCTTGTGCATATGTATATTACCTGTTAGTTTGCCAAAGGCATAAAAGGTTTTAGTTGCTGAAAGAGTTATTGTATCTTTGGGGCTATCAAATGTGAGGGGTTCCATTGTTGGGATAGTGGAGAAGCAAGGAATCTCTAGGGGCAGAGAAAATGAGTAAACGTTGGGCTGGAAATTGTTATGGAACTTTCTCTATTGATCTTATATGAGCCTACTTCTGGCTTGGATAGTTCATCTTCTAGTCTACTACTGAAAGCACTTCGCCGTGAAGTTGCTGAAGGAGTAAATGTATACATGGTTGTACACCAACTGAGGTAATTACTACATCAAAATTTCCCAAAAGCATTGCACTTGATAGGATTCTGTTGACATGCGAGTTCATGTCATGTAGTCTTCAAACAATGAATAATGTTCTGGTACTTACTTTTTGCTAAGCTAATTGCTATTTCCTATGCTTCAGCTACACCTTGTACAAGATGTTTGATGATTTAGTACTTTTATCAAAAGGTGGTCTTACTGCGTATCATGGGCCAGTGAAGAAGGTAGATGAGTACTTTGTTGGGCTTGTACTTGTACTTGTCAGATATGTATATGAAGCATTGATAGTTGGGAAAAATGAAAATCTTTCCTGTTGCAACTACCAACTGGTCATTTTCCTACTGATGATGCACGAGTACAGTTTCATTCTAATCATAACCGGGTCAGTCGATACAAGTACATTAATTCAGGAAGTAGATTTGATATAAGGTCTCACTGGGAGAAAACGCTTCTAATGAATGAAATCATGACCGGTTCAGTATATACGAGGTCAGTAGTCTCAAAGATGACATTGGATTTTCTAGAGGATAGTGGGTGGTACAAAGCTAATTATAGTATGGCTGATCATCTTGAATCGAGCCACAACCCAAGTATAATTTTTGTGACCTCTCCTTGCAATAACGGAGCATATTACTATAATTGGACGCAGTTATCAGGATGTATATACAGTAGGAAGGTTGAGGGGAATGAACTAATTGCCAAACTTAGAGTTAATTATGTAATTTCTTTTATTATACTTGTGATAACAACTTTGCTGTTTTTAATACTTTTTAAATGTTACATATGCCTAGTATAGTGTAATGTATATTTTAATTTAGTGTTAGATTACAAATGCTACTATTACTTAATTCAAAAGATTTGTGTTACAATTGACAGAACAGACTGTTACAATAAATTATATGGGACCCACAGGTGGTCCCACTTATGCAATCTTGATCAAGTTATTGTATCACTCATTTTGTGTTACATTTGGGCCTGTTGGTGTTACAGTATGTGCCTATTGTAACATTTTCTTCTTTGTTACAATAGATCAGTGCAGTGTTACATTAGGGTGTCTATTGTAATGCTCGTATATGTAACGCCCCCTGGTGTTACAATAGACCCATTGTAACGCTTTTAAGGCCTATTGTAACACCATTTAGGAATTACAATAGCCCACTTATGGTGTAGTGTTAATATATTCTGAGTTGTTCTGCCAGAGTTATTCCAAGTCCTGATGATTTCTCTTTTCTTTTCTAAATCAGATTTAAGAGATTTATTCAGTTTTAGCACTTCATCTCTAACATACAAAGCCTCATCTCTTTTCTTCTAAGTTTGATGAAATATAACTAACTCATTTTCTATGTAGTCATTTCTATTTCTAAGAGCAAGACTTTCAGATGTTAATCTTTCATTTGTTAAAGTATAAACTCTAAAACTAATGAACATGGTTTTAAGATATAATCCCAACTCAGTAATATCATCTCTAAGAAAAGCAAGAGTGGTTTCAGGTACCTTCAATTCAGCAGCATCAGAACTGCTATCAGCATTTGCCATCGAGGCATAGTTCTCCTCATCTTCAGAATCTGAAGTGTCTGCCTAGTTTTTCTTCTTTGTGATAAGTGCCTGGCCTTTATCACCTTTTCCTTTCTTACAGTTAGGAGAGATGTGGCCTCTTTCACCACAATTGTAGCATTTGACATTTGAGTTATCTCCTCTATCAGACTTTCCTTCTTTGCCTTCAGACTTTCTAAACCCTTTCTTTTCAGAACATCCATCTTTCCTAGAAAACTTCATGCCCTTTCTGAATTTCTTGTAGGCTATCTTTGTGATACCCTTCACCATAAGAGCACACAGCTGCATCATCTCTGCATCAACATCCACTTCAGATAACAGTTTCTGAATTATTATCATCAGAAACTGATGATTCTGAATCAGACTTTATGATGAGAGCTTTTCCTTTGCCCCCTTTGAGATAACCACTTTAGGAGATTCCTCCTCAGCTTTAATAGCAACTTTCTTTGACTTTCTTCCATGCCTTTTGCTCCTTTGATCCATCTCAAGTTCATGAGTCTTGAGCATACTGTAAATTTCATCAAGAGTAGTTTCAGTAAGGTCATAGTTGTCTCTTATGGTAGTAGACTTCAAATCCCAATTTTCAGGAAGAGCTAAAAGGAATTTTAGATTTGAATCTTCAAGATCATATTCCTTATCCATCAGTGATAGATCATTCAAGAGTTTGGCAAATCTTTCATATATATCAGTTAATGACTCATCAGATTTTGAGTTAAAGTGCTCATACTCCTGTGTGAGTATTGTCTTCATGTTCTTTTTGATGGCTTCAGTTCCCTGAAAACTTGTCTCCAAAGCATCCAATATCTCCTTTGCAGTCTTGCATCCAATTGCCCTGTTTGATATGACATTGTCAATTGCACTATACAGCAAATGCCTTACCCTTGCATCCTTGGCAATAGATGAGATGCCTTCAGCTGTGTAATCACCTTTCTCCCTTGGTATAACCTTTGCTGGTTGATCAGAAACTGCAACTGAGAGCTTGGTAGGCATATATGGTCCATCATTAATTCTATCAAGATATTCTGGATCTATGGCTTCTAGAAATATAGCCATCTTTACCTTCCATATAGGATACTCAGATGCTCTCAGTATGGGAACCCTAATAGTTTCATATCGACTGTGGGTTTGATTGTTTTGAGTGTCTTGAGTTTTGGTGGGCTTGGTTGGAGTTTGTGTTTCTTCAGACATGATTGTAAACCAGATCTTACTGTTTGTATATCAACAAAGTAGCTCTGATATCACTTGTTAGGTCACACAATACTATAGAACGGGGTTGAATATAGTGTTTATACAATCAAATCGATTTATCAACACATGTATATAACAATAATCAAGTATATTCAATATAATAAACTTTGTTAGAATAGAATAGTTGTTCTCTCTCGGTGATGAACAATATGACTAAGAGCTGCTAGGGTTACAATGAATAATATTCTCTCGTGAATGATAACACATATAGTGTAAACCCTAAGCTGTGTTTATATAGTACACAATTACAAGATCTCTTCTAATTGATATGGAATATAATTTTGTCTCCTAAAATATATCAATCAGATATTATCTTCTACAAGTCTTTTAGTCCTCTAACTCTCCATGCATATCTTCTACTATTTTAGTCACGATCCTTTCCTGTAAACCAATTGCTTTCCTTATCTGAAGTATCCGCACTTAAGTCATGAAATAAATTCTGACGGCCTTAAGTTCTGATATAAATTCTGAGTTCAGTAAGTTTTGATTTCCAGTAGGTCCTGATATTAAGTTATGAAACTAAACACAACAGATTAGACATGACATCTCAAATATATCTAACAAACAACTATTGTCAACCTTGTTGATATGAAATATTCAATTTTCTAGCTCTAATCGCAGGTTTGATTTTAGAATACTTCTTTCTCTCCCTCTCCTCTTTCTCTCTCTACCGGATCGAGTGTGTGTATAGTGACGAGTGTGTGTATCGTGTGTATATATACTTTATTCAAGCATTATAGAATAGATTTTGAATTTTGTAAAACTAGTCTTCAAGTTTATTCTAATTAAATAATGCCACTAAATAGCTGATTATATCCTGGTTGTTAAAAAAATGGACCATTAACATGATTATTCCGCATAATTTTTTATATAAAAAGATCTCCATAGAGTGCGATTCTCACGACTCACGCCACTGGCATGATCTATGTTGCTTTACTGTTTATTCGCTTCACCAAATTCACATGGCAATCAAACAAACCCTCCAGTTATTAGAGCATTTGCCTTTCTTTTTAATTCATTCAGCAACCTTCATGAGGGGTCCAAGAAAAATATAAATTGATTTGCAAAGGACTTTGTTTTCTCTTTCATGTGATAATTTTCTGCCTTCTTTTTTATTGATTTTATGTTTTATATTA
The DNA here is from genome assembly GCF_009905375.1 of Apium graveolens. Taxonomy (NCBI): domain Eukaryota; kingdom Viridiplantae; phylum Streptophyta; class Magnoliopsida; order Apiales; family Apiaceae; genus Apium; species Apium graveolens. Next base: position 277,612,693 of record NC_133652.1, on the reverse strand, counting down.
AAATATCAAATTTAAAATAAAAATAATTCAACCATTTTTATTATAAAAGTGAAGTAACACTTTCAACGACATAATATTTCAGTACGTGATATTGAATAAATATTCAAGTATATATTAAATCACTAAATCAAACATATAAAAATACAACTATCACACCATAAACAAAAATATTACACAATATTAAATGAGAACTAAACTATTAATATTATATCCATTATATTTATAATAAGCTTATAACCGGTGTGACCGTACTTGCCTCTTTTGAGCTAACCCTAATAAACTTTATGCATTATATTTATATGTTTATTATGCCCATATGTATTTTTTAAACTCATCATATCTCATAATTTGGTCCAGAAGTGGATATTTTATTTAGAATAAAATTGTGTTATGTACTCTATATTATATTTGGTCTAATCCAAACCTAAAAAAAAGTTCAGTAAAAAAAACTTAATAGAGAGTTATAGAACTAGATTTCAAAATATATAATGAACTTTTTTTTGTTATGGAGGTTCAAATCTTGTTTTTTGATACTTGAAAATCAGTGAAGAGCTGGCAAATACTTCATCACACTACGATTGGATTTTTAATATTAAAATTTTAACTTTTAATTTTAAAGTCCATTTAACAGCCCCAAATGTTTTCACCCAAGGTCTACGAATTCTCATAAACGACCTAGGCCCGGTTTATAACTATGAGTAGGGTTGTAAATCAACCCAATTGTACAGAACATAACTCTTAACAATTCAATTATTAGCTTGAAAATGTATTAAAGCCAAACTCTATCTTTTATTGAGTCAAATTTTTTGTTCATTTATCGACTAATTAATAAAAAAGATATCTGCGAACATGTTCTTGAACATCTCACGAATTATCATTCAATGAAAAACTCATGAATATTGTTCAAGAAATTTTGATTCTAAACAACTTAGTTTACAAACTCGTTCTCACACTTAGTCTCACTTATTTCTTTTTAATATAAATATAAAATATAAAATAAAACTTTTAAAAAACTTACAATAAAATGAATAAGTTTGATGATTTAGCATTCTTATTGTAAATAATATGGAGAAAATAATTTTTTAATCACTCAAATATTTATTTTTTAAAAACCTACCACCTAGATTACATTTTTATTTTTTTGTCACTAACATTACTTTTGTTTTGAATTCTACCCCATTTCTTTAATTTTGACTTCATTTCGTTAAAACAACCGAAAGCGAAGAAAGTGATGCCGGAATCTGGGAAGCCTAGAAAGCGGCACCGTCCAAACCAATTTATGATCAAATCGGCTCTATTTTATATGATTTTTCAGTGTAAATCACTCTATAAAAACTGATCAATTCATATCTAGTAACAACAATTACAACCAAAGTGCTTCTCGATTATTCCGTCGAGTTCCAGTAAAAAATTCTGATGACTTTCAAATTCGATAATTGCAAAATGTATTCAAAACTCCATAAAATTTAGTACATATGAACCAATATACTACTACAAGACTATTACACCAACTGATATTAACAAATAATCAATTAATCAGTTAAAAAAATGAAGAACACAAGTGGCTTCTATTTTTCCGGTAAACACAAAATTATAACACAAAATGATGAAATAAGTACATGCAAACTAAAAATTGAACGATCTATACATTCATAATTTCAAAATTAATGAATGAATAACAAAAATAAAATCTTAAAATTAATGTTTTTTAGAAAATATTAACAGAATCGTTTAAAATGAAAAAGAAATGTAACGTTAGTGACAAAAAAATGTAAGTTGGGCGGTAGGTTTAAAAAAAATATATAATTGAGTGATAAAAAAATCATTTTTTCCTAAATTATGTTATTTCCATTCAAAATATTGATATGGATACAAATATACGAACACAAGTTAAATATATATATATATATATATATATTTACAATCTACCATGTACCGTAATTTAAATCTTCAATGCAAAAAACTATAAACGTAATAAAAATGAATAAATGGATAATATAAATTGGCTGATTGATTTGTATACAAATATGTATACCATTATTTATTAAATCTTATATTGTAAGCGTGTGTCGTTTACGAGAAAATTTAACTAACAATTCATATACTTACTCACAAGTCTATTCACGAACGTTGTTATTGAACTTGATGGTGATTTTTTTCGATTTATATTGTGCTCAAGTTTATTTATATACAAATCGAGCCTAATAATTCTCTTCATGTTCGAATCATTAATAACTCGAACCGAACACCGAACTATTTGTGAGCATATCGACTTATTTACAACCGCATGAGAGTATATTATGTTAAATTACAGTAAAATGAACATGTGAGATTCTGTATGATGTTAATATTTTTTAATTAAAGGTTTCATCAACTTTTATCTATCCAACTTTTATTTTAGGTTTAATGACCTTTTGGCCCTTAAAGATTGGGCTGTTGTAACCATCAACCCCAAATTTATGAAGTCATACCTTTTAAATCATATAGTATAAGTCTTCATACCTTTTAACCATTTTCAGCAATAAAATGACATATAGGAAAAAATCAGAAGGTAAAACCTTTTTTTACTAAAATTGTTCCCTGGCGATTGAGTTTTTATATACATTTTGAACCCTAAACATTCTAAGACTTTAGTTGCTCCAAAATTAAACATCATAAACTTAATTACAGTGGCGATTAATAATTTTCGGGCTTAGATTGTGTGAATCATTCAATGTCGGGTATAGCAACGCAACCATTCTTGGTATTTCTCTTATTCTCAGTTTATATTTTACAGATAAATATTTGCCATTTTGATCAGTTGGTTGAATGTTATGCTCAAAACTTTGTATATATGTGTGTCAGTTAATGTTTAGATTTATTGTGTGTACCCCGTTGTTCATAACCTTTTAGTTGTCTGTATATTAAACCTAATGATTAAATAATGTAGTCGGATGTTTATATTTATGTGTTAAATATGTTTATATCCATTTATTTTTTATTAAAGGTGATGATGTTTTAAGTATGTGTTTGTTTCAAAGAGGGAAGTTAAAGTGGATTCCCAGAACTGAATATGTATGGGTAAAGCCATTACGTTTCATTTCCAAGACCTTGATGAAATTACTTTGAAAAATATTAGAGGGTGGACTAATGTATTGGGTTATGAGAGCTTTGGTTCTTTGTGTTACAGACTGCCTAAGCAAGAGTTGGATGTATATTCACCATTCAAATGAAAAATAATTGGTACCATTTGAAGGTCAAAATGTTCAAAGCAGGTGTGAAGGAGATGATAGCAATGATGTACGAGATTTGATTGATGAAATTAAATACTATGACTTTGCTAATAGTGACTACTCCATGACAGATGATGACCTTCTTTTTAGTAAGAATGTTGAAGAGGAAGTGGAATGGTTTTATAGACTTAGGTAAGGACTTGGTTTAAGTTAAAAGAGAGAGGTTGAGAGGGATGTGGACATGCAGTTTAATGATGATTACGACAGTTATGATCTGGAAAGCTTGGCTGGTAATGAATTTCAAGATGAGTTTCTAACTCAGAAGAGGGAGAAAGCATTTCCAGTGTTTGAAGAGAAAGAAAAGCCAAAGTCGAGAGTTCGAATGATATTCAATAATTACAAACAGTGGAGGGAGGAAATACAGAACCATAGTACTAGTGAGGGGAGGGTCATCAGGATCTCTAAAAGTAACATAACCAGGATTAGGGCTGTGTGTCAACCACCATGCCCTTGGATATTATTTTCATCATTAAATTTTGACAAAACCATGAAAATAAAAATTGTGGGACTAGGTATATTTTAATTCTTTTCTTGGTTTTCTCTATTATAATTATATGTGTGTGTATTAGCTACTAACTGACCATTTCTTTATTACATTGATAGACCATACATATACTAGAGAGCAGACGGGGTACTCTTCATTAATTCTGGGTTTTTATATAGAAAATACTCCCCAGAATCTTGAATTAATCCAAACTGTCCAATTAAAGTCTTTCATATCTCATCGAAGATCTGTTATCATACCAGGTGCACTTGTCGAAGCACTATAGAAGATCAAGAATGAAAAGAAAGACAAAAGTGGAGGACCTTCAACAAAGAATAAAAAAGACACATGAGATGCAACTTTTTCACTTTAATCTAGTCATGCATTTATGTAGTTTTAATTGATGCTAAAGCAATTTATCACAATTTATGTTTATGTGGAATTGATGTTATTTATCTTTTAGTTACAACTATATTATAGGATGTAATGACAGATTATGAACTTATTAATAAAATCACTATCTTTTACAATTGTGATAATTTCATTATAAATTTTGATTACAATGTTGGAAAATTTAGTTAGATTATATTTCTTAGTGTTTGATTCCACTTCATTGATAATTTCATTATAAATTTTGATTACAGTGTTGGAAAATTTGGACTACCTAGTCATACGTCAAAAGCTACATTACTACTACAAAGGTTTCATTTAGGTAGATCATATTTCTTAGTATTTGATTCCACTTCATTAGTCATCAGTACAAACAACAAAATGACTACAATAATGACCATATACATTAAAATGGGGTTTCTCTTCTTCACCTTCATCTCAGATATAACTTCTAATTTCATAAAATTATCCTCCAACTTCTTTATTTTTCCTAAAGTTCGGGAAATATGGTTCTTGACCTTGGGCACAAAGGGGGGGTCGAACCATAGATTGAAATTACATAAATTCCCCATACCATTAAAGAAATATAACCTCATGTCATGTACAAATTTACTTACCCCGAATCAGAAAAAACCATAGATACACCTTCCTGGATTCGCATCTGTCAATGAGTTCTTAGCACTGATGTGGTTCCACACTAACAATTAAAATTCATGCTCAAGAATTATTTAATAAAATATATATCAATATATATATGTGTGTGTGTCTAATTATATAACCACAGGGGCTGTGGGGTTTTGCGGGAGCATTTTCTCAATTTTGGAGGGAACAATTTTAGTAAAAGACGATTTTACCCTCCGATATTTGCCGATATATAATTTTATTGTTGAAAAGGGTAAAAAGGAAGGAAAACTAATACCATAGGTGTAAAAAGTTATGACTTCATAAATTTGGGAGATATTTGGGAATAATAGGTATACCAGCCCATACTTAAGGGTCGAAAGGTCACTAAGGCTTTATTCTAATGTATATTTAATTTTTTATAAGAAAAATGTGGCAGCTTTATTTATACATTTTTCTTATAGGTAAAGGTGGAACTAATCTTGAAGATTTAACAGGCAAGTTATTTGTTACTGTTGTGTAGAAAACTTAGTTTGTGTTTGGATTAAATTGTGTTTGGCCTCTAGGGGGATGCGAGTTTGGGTGTCAAGCTCCCTAGAAATAGCTTATTGGCCTTTTCTTTTCATCTCAATCATAATCTCTTATCTGTATCGTCGAAGTAAGGGAATTCTTAGGACTAAACTCATGTCGATTAGACCTGTTGTTGTCGTTCCATGTGCTGTTATTGTAATTCTTACCGGGACTGTTAATTATTTATATTCCTATGGCATATCTCGTCTTCCTATATCGATCACTGCACTTATAACTACTACTCAGTTGGCGTTTACTAATGGATTTACATTTCTTTTGGTTAAGCAAAAGTTCACCAATTTCACTATAATTCTGCCTTTTATTATATATTGGAGATGTACTTCCTGCATTTCATACTACTTCTAATCGTCCTGCTAACGAGCCCAACAAGAAACTTTTTTTTTGCATGATAATAACTCTTACAATATCGAGAATTCACGGACAAGGAAACTCATCGGCCAATGGATATCCCCTATCCACTACTTCTACTTTCGTTGATCGTAATCGTATGTATAGCCATGATTATCGTAAATGCCAAAGTAGATCCTTTCCCCCCGAAGAGGATAACCCACCAGATTACAGGACAAGTGATCCCAAGTGTAGAAGTGCAAAGTATGAGATAACCCTAGAGTCTCCCATCGAGGACAACCCTTCGAAAACAGAGACAAGGCTTATAGAGCATACACTGGATATGTCCTAAGTCCAATCATGTATTAGGATTTAGGAATAACTTTTTATGTAATCTGTTTTGATTTCATTGATATTAATAAAAGACTTGTTCTGTCTTTGTTACGGGCTCTATCTATTTAAGTGTTTAAATAAGATATACCATAGTTTAGAGTAAAGCTTTTTATGGATTATGATGAGATCATAATAGTGAGACCTAAAAGATGATAACTCTAAACTTAAATAACATAGGATTACTAACTGGTAATTAATAATCCACAAAGATCGGTACATACTATGCTTGCTTCATTATGAAGGATGTCTGTTCTCATAGACATTTGTGTGGTGACACTATAGCTAGTATGTAGGTGCTTATTATAGAATAAGTTCACTGAACATGACTCGCCCAGCTGAACAACTGATGGAGTTCACTCACGTGTCAGCAGTTATTCACATAGTGATAGTTGTACAAGCATCCTTAGACTTGAGGTCATCATAGTCATCTTGTGTACACTGAACTATGCTTTGGTTTAGTTCTTAGTCTCCAGGGACAATTATTAGGGCTCTACTGGGTATAGGAATTCGTACACAAAGATAGTGTATGATCAATAAAGGATCTACCCCTTCCAGTGAAGGAAGCAAATGTTCAAGGCTGATCCACTTATGCTAGTTCAGGAATCTCTGGCCAGAGTGAATGAAATTAGAAAGGAGTTTCTAATTTGCATAGAACTAAGCATAATAAATGGTAAGCAAGTGATTGAATTAGATAGGCTTGACACGAGATCCATGCCTTGTATTTAATCGGGACATTGTAGGGTAGAAGAAGTTTATTGTATGGTAATTATTCACTGAATAGGTTCTTGGTATTCTAAGCAGTGAATTCATATTATCCGGATAGTCGCGATATGTTGAGAAGTATCCCTCACGATGTAGAATAAATATGATTAATTAATTAATCATATTTAATAAATTAGAGAATTTATATAAATAATGATAAAATAGTTTTATTATTATTTATTTTTACTACCAGCTTAATATTGAACCTACAGGGTCACACCATAAAAAGAGAATTATTTAATGGTGGAGGAATTAATTAATAATGGCTGATAATTATTTATTTATGAAATAAATAATTAATTGGCAAATTTAAGAATTAATTAAATGAGATTTAATTAATTATAAATTAATCAAGAAAAGTTCTTAATATTATTAATTAAAGGATTTAATTTTTGGAAATTAAATCAAGAGAGAGAATTATTTCTAAAGTGTTTAGAAAAAAGGATTAGTAATTAAAAGATGTTTTAATTATTAATGAAAATAATAAATGGGATAATAATAATAATATTTATGGGAAAATTTCAGCTGAAAATTTTGCCTATAAATATAGTATTATAGACCCTATTTTTATTCGTACCCAAAAACCTAAAAAGTTTAGAAAACCCAATTCTCTCCACCTCCTTCCTCCTCCTTTACATCGTTTTCTTGGTGGATACCGGTGGAGTGCTTCACACCTGAGGAGCAACTGCTAAGGATCTCTGATCGTTGTCTCCGAATTATTTTAAAGGTTAGATTCGATCCCTACGTTTTTACCACGATTTATATGCTTTTATTTGGATTTTATATGTGTAAAAGTGTTTTGCCATGCCTCCGCTGCTTTAAATTCAAACAATGGTATCAGTGCATAGGTTGTATGCATATAGATCTGTGGTAAAAAAATTCAGAATTTTATGTGCTTGTATGAATTAATTATGATTTTTACAAGTTATATCATGGATTAAATTTGTCTCATGAGAAATTGTTTCTCAGAATAATTTTGAATGTTGATCTGGGTTCTACAAGTGTTGTAGATCGTCTGGGTATTTTTTTCATAATTTTAGGATGTATAGATTTTTTATTATGAATTTTTGAAGTTCTTACAATTAAATTCGTAATTAAATAATTATATATATGAATTGTATGTATGTATATATCTGTATCTGTTGTTACTGTTGTGGTGTGATGGTAGCACAGACAAAGAAACAGAGAAGGTACGGCGGCACGGAAATCCGTGCGAGGAAAAAGACCGCGGCTGCTGCAGAAAAGAAAAAAAAAGGGGTGTCGCGCATTCTGGGAATGCGTTACACCCTGTGGCGCATTCACGGAATGCGTTACACCTTTTAATGGCTTAAAAGGGTTGTAACGCATTACCGGAATGCGTTACAGGGCTTGTAACGCGTTCCTGTAATGCGTCTCATCCCGACTGTCCAGATTAAAATTGATTTTCTGGGAGTTTCGTAACTCCATTTTGGGCGTGTAATATATCGTTGGATTCATTTTTCCGAGATGGATCTAATGTTGTGATCAAATTTTAGTTTATATAAAAGTTTTGAACTGATTATATTCTATGAAGTGTTTTAAAGCTGTTTTTGACTGTTTTAATTGCTTTTATATGCTTCTTGTGATACATAGAGATGTATAATGCTTAGACCAATATGCTAGATGATGTAACATGCCTACCTTGATGTTTAGTCATGTTTATATATGTGATATATGCTTAGTTTATCATGCGATAATAGATTTAGGTGAACTTAAATGACATAAGGCGTTTGTTAGACAACCTAGTATAGTGAAATTGTTTCATTACCTTAATAATAATATTATGAATACAATCATGAGATTCTTGTGTTTGTGAAACACGTAATTAAATATGAATTTTCGATATGAGAGAAAGGATGATTCTGTCAACAACAAATTTCTATCTGTAAGAAAGGGTTATTAAGTGACGCCTCTTGACAATGCTCCACCCGATCTGGGAATCATCTGATTATTGATTATTGATTTGAAATATTTAATTTAAAAGGAAGAATCTCTTTATAATATGATTATGATTTTAACGTAATATAATCCCTCTAAAATTAAATAATATCAAGTAGTAATTGGCCAATGACACAACGGGCTTGTGTCGGTCATAGCCTTCCAACATGATAGAAAAGTAGTTCTTATTTTTGAATAATTGTCGGTTCGTGCTACATCCGAGGGCTGTGATTTGGAAATAAGAAATACTTGTCTATTACATAGAGATATGTACATTGAATAAGAATCTAATGGTCGGTACATGCCACAGCCGTGGGCCTTTGAGGACTGATTCAACTGTACAGAATGTTGGGTTAGACTTGACTTAGAATATTGAGTTTGTCGTACCACAGCCGAGACTCAATTATTCAAGAGGCTAAAGTTTGATTAGGGAATAACATAAGATGTAATTGACAAGAGTTGTCTGCCTATTGAACATTACATGGCGGTTCGTGCTACAGCCGGGGTTGTGTAATGGAATGTAGGATCCCTATTCCCACTAGCATTATGAATGCTTAATTTTTTCACGTAGGGGGTTGAATAAATTAGGTAAACTAGTGGGAGCCACTTATGAATAAAGACCCGATTCATATAGTATTTTAAAATGAAATCGAATATTTGCTAAGTGTTATTATGTGTTTATCATTTATAGGTTTAGAATATACATTATGTCTTCTGCACTATCACTCAGGAGCATACTAGATGCTCACAAATTGACTGGTCCTAATTATGCTGACTGGCTTCGAAACTTGAGAATTGTTCTCAGAATTGAGAAGCTGGAATACGTGATTGACTCACCTAAGCCTACTGAACCTGCTAGTGATGCACATAATGATTAACATGTTGTGTATCGTAAGTGGATAGATGATGCACATGTTGCTCAATGCATCATGCTAGCTTCCATGAACATTGAGCTACAGAAGCAACATGAGCATATGGATGCTCACACTATCCTCATGCATCTACAAGATTTGTATGATGTGGCGGGGAGGACAGCTCGATATGAGATATCGAAGGAGTTGTTCCTTTGTAGGATGTCTGAGGGATCATCTGTGAATGACCATGTACTTAAGATGATCAATTTGATTGAACATCTTGGACAACTTGGTTTTGCCAAGGATGGGGAGCTGAGCCAAGACTTGGTCTTGCAATCGCTTCCGAGTTCGTTCTCGCAGTTTGTTGTGAACTTTCACATGAATAAGTTGGATGTCAGCCTGCTTGAACTCCACAACATGTTGAAGACTGCGGAATCGAATTTCCCCCCTAAGAAGAGTTCTGTTCTTCTAATTGGTGAAGGTTCCAATCCTAAGAAAAGGAAGAGGAACTCTTCCAAGAAGAAGTAAGTAGGTGAAGAAAAACCGGTTCCACCAAAAGCTGAAGACCCCAAGAGCAAAATTGTTTGCTTTCACTGTAACAAGGTGGGGCACTGGAAGAGGAACTGCAAGGTTTACCTTGCAGAATTGGAGAAGAAGAAGGGTAGTGAGACTACCGCTTCTGATTCAGGTATGTTCATGATATAAGTGAATATGTCATTAAATCAAATTTCTACTTGGGTATTAGATACCGCCTGTGGTTCTCAAATCTGCAATTTGTTGCAGGGACCAAGGAGAAGTAGGACTCTTGAGGAAGAGGAGGTGATTCTACTGATGGGCAATGGAGCAAGAGTTGCTGCTGTAGATGTAGAATCATTTCATTTACATAGGCCTACGGGCAAGACTATTGTTTTAAATAATTGTTATTTTGTTCCCTCAATTGTGAGGAATATTATTCCCATGTTAGACTTGGCTGGATTTTCATTTATTATTGAGAATAATGAATGTTCCATTCTTAGAGATAATATTCTTTATGGACGTGGTACTTTAAATAATGGTCTATATAAATGTGACATAATTTACTTCAGATTGAACAAACTAATAAAAGAAAAGGGATGATGAAAATCTCACTTCATAGTGGCACTGCAGTCTCCATTTAGTAGACATGGAGAGAGGGCTGCAAATTTTCTAGGAATGGTACACACAGATGTATGTGGACCAATGTTTACGCAAGCCATGGGTGGATTTTCATACTTCATTACTTTCATAGATGATAGATCTGGATTCGGATATGTGTTTGATGAAACACAAGTCTGAGGCCTTTGAAAAGTTCAAAGAATATAAGTATGAAGTGGAGAAACAACCAAACATAGTATTATAACTCTTCGATTAGATCGAGGTGGTGAATACTTAAATGGAGAGTTTCTGGATTATCTCAAAGTAAATGGTATAGTCTCCTAATGGACTCCTCCAGATTGGTATCTAAAAGGAGAAATCGAACTTTGTTAGACATAGTTCGGTCCATGATGAGCTATTCAAATCTTCCAGTACTCCTATGGGGTTATGCATTGGAAATCTCAGCATATTTACTGAATAAGGTGCCTTCTCAATCTATTCCTCAAACTCCGTATGAGATATGGAAAGAAAGGAAACCGAGTTTTAAACACGTTAAGATTTGGGGATGTCCAGCTTATGTCAAGTAAGTTGACCCAGATAAGCTGGAATATCGATCCGTAAAATATAGTTTTGTGGGATATCCTAAAGAGACTTTAGGGTATTACTTTTACACCGGTCATCGGGTGTTTGTCCCCAGACATGCTACCTTCTTGGAAAAGGAGTTTATCCTTGAAGGAAACAGTGGGAGCAAAATTGAACTTGATGAAGTTCAAGAAGCACAAACTACTACGGATTAAGTGGAAACACCTGTTCTGACTGAACAACCTTTTATGGAACAGCCCATTCATAGATCAGGGAGAGTGTCTCACCAACCTGAGAGGTAATATGGCCTTGTCATTGAGAATGACAATGAGTTGTCGATCATTGATGATGACGACCCTGTAACCTATAATGAGGCTATGAGTAGTGTTAACTCAGAGAAATGGCATAGTGCCATGAAATCCGGAATGGAATCTATGTATACGATATACAAAAGATAGATTATAGCAGATGGCCAGGTGGAGACCTTTAAGGCCAGGCTTTTGGCAAAAGGATTCAAACAAAGGCAATGGATTGACTTTGATGAAACTTTTTACCTATACCCCTGTTAAAATCAGTTCGGATTTTGCTTGCGATTGCTGCTTACTACGACTATGAGATCTGGCATATAGCCAGATGGTTTTCTTTCCAAGGGAAATGAAAGCCTAGTGTGTAAGCTACTGCGACTTATATGTGGTTTAAAGCAAGCTTCTCGAAAGATGGAACATTCGTTTTGATAAGACAATCAAAGAGTTTGATTTTATCAAAAACGTAGATGAACTATTCGTCTACAAAAGGGTTAGTGGGAGCGCGGTAACATTTCTTGTATTGTATTAAATTAGAGTTGACACATAACAACATAGCAGACCCACTCACAAAGCTACTTTTTGAAAGTCACTTTGATCGTCATAAAGACAAGATGGGTATTAGATACCAGAGTGATTTGCTTTAGTACAAGTGGGAGATTGAAAGGAATATTTCCTAAGTCGAATCATGTATTACAATTTAGGAATAACTTTTTATGTAATCTGTTTTGATTTCATTGATATTAATAAAAGACTTGTTTTGTTTTTATTACGGGCTCTATCTATTTAAGTGTTTAAAAAAGATATACCATAGTTTAGAGTAAAGCTTTTTATGGATTATGATGAGATCATAATAGTGAGACCTAAAAAATGATAACTCTAAACTTAAATAGTTCCTGGTCATAGGATTACTAACTGGTAATTAATAATCCGCAAAGATCGGTACATACTATGCTTGCTTCATTATGAAGGATGTCTGTTCTCATAGACATTTTGTGGTGACACTATAGCTAGTATGTAGGTGCTTATTATAGAATAAGTTCACTGAACATGACTCGCCCAGCTGAACAACTGATGGAGTTCACTCACGTGCCAGCAGTTGTTCACATAGTGATAGTTGTACAAGTATCCTTAGACTTGAGGTCATCATAGTCATCTTGTGTACACTGAACTATGCTTTGGTTTAGTTCTTAGTCTCCAGGGACAATTATTAGGGCTCTACTGGGTATAGGAATTTGTACACGAAGATACTGTATGATCAATAAAGGATCTACCCCTTCCAGTGAAGGAAGCGAATGTTCAAGGCTGATCCACTTATGCTAGTTCAGGAATCTCTGGCCAGAGTGAATGAAATTAGAAAGGAGTTTCTAATTTGCATAGAACTAAGCATAGTAAATGGTAAGCAAGTGATTGAATTAGATTGGCTTGACACGAGATCCATGCCTTGTATTTAATCGGGACATTGTAGGGTAGAAGGAGTTTATTGTACGGTAACTATTCACTGAATAGGTTCTTGGTATTCTAAGCAGTGAATTCATATTATCCGGATAGTCGCGATATACTGAGAAGTATCCCTCACGATGTAGAATAAATATGATTAATTAATTAATCATATTTAATAAATTAGAGCATTTATATAAATAATGATAAAATAGTTTTATTATTATTAAGAAAAGTTCTTAATATTAATAATTAAAGGATTTAATTTTTGGAAATTAAATCAAGAGAGAGAATTATTTCTAAAGTGTTTAGAAAAAAAGGATTAATAATTAAAAGGTGTTTTAATTATTAATGAGAATAATAAATGGGATGATAATAATAATATTTATGGGAAAATTTCAGCTGAAAATTTTACCTATAAATATACTATTATAGACCCTATTTTTATTCGTACCCAAAAACCCAAAAAGTTTAGAAAACCCAATTCTCTACACCTCCTTCCTCTTCCATTACATCATTTTCTTGGTGGATACCGGTGGAGTGCTTCACACTTGAGGAGCAAATGCTAAGGATCTCTGATCGTTGTCTCCGAATTATTTTAAAGGTTAGATTCGATCCCTATGTTTTTACCACGATTTATATGCTTTTATTTGGATTTTATATGTGTAAAAATGTTTTGCCATGCCTCCGCTGCGGTGTAAATTCCAACAGTTTTCGATCATTTCCCTACGAGAATAAATCGTAAGACTATAGAATGATGCCTTCAACATGTTTTATGAGATAAAAGTATCATAGAGGCTCTTTTTGCTTTACAGGGCGCGCCTTGTGAAGGATCAATTAAAAATGATTTTAAAAAATTAGAACATGAATATAACAAATAAATTTTAAAAATATTACAATAGCTAAGGCAACATTAAATAACCTACTGCAAGACCAGAAAGCAAATTCAACGCATAAAGTGCCATGTCAGCATGTGGGCCCCACTTGTGCCATGTCAGCACACCCCGTCAGTATTTTGGGCCCCACATGCGGGACCCACTGTTGCCACGTCAGCATGTTGACATCAGTATGTCATGTCAAAATTTATTAAATAAATAAAATGTCTAATGCAACGCTATGACCTCTACTGTTGCATGCTGCGCAACACTAACAATTACTAGCAATGGTAGCTTCAATGTATTGCAACGCTTTCTCCACTGTGTTGTAATAAACTGAAAATTTTGTAGATAATGCAACGCTTTTCATGCAGCGCTAGCTAAAACCGTTGCCTATGTACACTTATGGCGTAGTGCCTTAAGAGATGTGCAGGGATGTTCTGTAGGATCTATATTTTGATTGCAGTAGACTTTAGAATTTTGAGTTACTTTTGTACATGATGGTATTTTGACTGACTTTATAATTTTTTGTTGGTTTGTTGGTTTCAGTGTTGTAGGAGATAGATCGGGTTATTAATGATTATCAAATTATGTGATTTTGATTTTTTGGTCTTGTCTTTCTGTTTATTTGCCCAAATTTTGGAATTTTTGGTTGTTTATAAATGAAATATGTACGTAAATGTATAAGGCATTAAGATCAGTTGATATATACAACTTTTTTATAACTGATGTTGAAGATGGTAAACATATCAGATTTATTTAATGAACTAATGTCTAATCAAGCCTCTAACATCGGTTTTCTTTTACATGTGATGTAAAAAGGTAACTTTGACATATGTTTCATATCCAAAAGTGATGTTAGAAGACAACTTTGACATCATTTTTCTTTCTATAACGATGTAAATACTGATTTATACTTTGTAAATTAATTTTTAAAGTTCATACCTAGATCATATCAAAGCTATTTGGAAAAGAGTGTAATGCAATTTTTGTTTAAAAACAGAGAATATACATTAGACTGTAATCCGGAACCTATGTTAAAGATATTCCCAGACATAATTTCACAACCGATGTCATATGGGGATATCTTTCTCTACACCTGCATAGACATCGGTCGGGAAACATTTAACATTGATTTCTGGAAGATGTCTATTGAAGTTTTTTTAGTAGTGTATAGAATACAATTGAATTATCATACAACTTATCCTTAGGGTTATCAAAATAACTTTTTCTTGTTATGTACATGCATGTCTTGCATAATAGATATTCAGAAAGTAAACTTTAAATGCCCATATTTCATAACCAGAAAAAACCTACAGATCAACTTGAAAAAATTTCTAGATTCTGCAAAATAAAAAATTGTTAAATTTGGAAGAAATAATTGATGCAATAATTTGCAGATTGAGCAATCAAAATTATGATAGAATTCTATTCAGGACTGAAAAAGTCTGCAAATTCTACTGACAAAAAAATGTTAAAAAACTCTACAAATATTTCAGCAAATATAATAATGCATGTGCAAAAATTTTACAGTCCAAATTCTGCATTTTGCTAAAAACAGCTCCAAATATTCTGATAAAGCAATACACATATTATATTCTTAAAATATGTAGATTAATAGATTTGATAAGATTTCAAACACATTCTAACAAACACAATGCAAAATGTCTTCAAACTTATGAATGACCTAAATTATCTTACCATAGATTCGTCTCAAGTTCAGTAAATCATCCCCGAGGTATAATAAATTTTAAACTTAATAAAGCTAAACATCAAATATTTGAGAAAGAGTCATCAACTAAAACACTATATTAAATGAAGTTACAATCACATGCCCTACCAATAAAGGTACAGTGGCAACATAAAAACAATTTCAAAGAGTAAATACTTCAGTCTCCAACATAATAGTAATTTGAAAATGAAGTTGGACTAGTAGATTTGTAGTATTACTAATTTTTCTGACTTTCTTCACTCACTCTCCATGATCTAGATTTTTCCCGTGATGCGAGTTTAATTTTATAGGTCAAAACTCGTGGCCCTGATTCTGTCCTCTTTTCTGATTCTCCAGTTCTGTAAAATAAAATTTTGCATATACAATAGTTAAACAATAAAGACTAGTCTAATAAGTTGGCGTATGAAACATATTGCTAAATGATTTCATAATTATTTCATCAACAATAGTTTTCTTAATTGTAGCGATACTACCTATATAATGCATACTTATAATTTATTTCCAATAATATTCTCAAATTTATGATTCCTAATGCTTCCAAAAGGATCAACCTTTTCTAAGTCCAAAATCAAGAATTTACTGAATCCCCGAAAAATATTGCATCTCCCCTAACAACTGCTTTGAACATCATAAATACTTCTTAATTAATGTTATTGTTAAGTAACTAGTCGCTCTAAAACCTTAAGGTAGTAGATTAAGGCCCGAACAAGATCTTATACTCTTTAATACTCCCCCTCCATCGTACGATACTTTTCGCTACGATTGACAACAACATATACAACTAATACCAATATAAACTGAGCTTTGATACCATGTTAAACTATACATAATAATGATTTTATTATAATAAGACTTGTTCTCAATTATAATAGAAGAGAGGCTTATATACCCAACAACAAAACTTAATGAAGGAAAATATTCTAATAAGGAAATTATTTAATAATGAAACTATCCAATAATACAATATCATTATATATGTTAACACCCCCCCCCCCCAACTCATGATATTGAATCTGGAGTTTCCAAACCAAGTGACGGAGCCACGTAGCCAAAAAAATCCAAAGCTACAACACCAGATTCAAGAGCATTCAAACAAATCCAAAAAAAGAGTTACAAATTCAAACAAACAAAAAACTATCAAATGAATCCAAACACGCAAAAACAAAAAAGAACGCAGCAACAAAAGAGAAATCGTCCAAAGGCGCAAAACCCAAGAGAAATTAAAATGATCAAATCACCAAAGCAATAAATCTGCAACCACTGAAAACAATACAAAAACTTCATCCAAAATAAGACAAAGCAATCAAATCACCAAAACAACAAATCTGCAACCATCGAAAACAATATTAAAACTGCATGCGAAATTGAATCCAAATCCAAAA
Organism: Apium graveolens; assembly: GCF_009905375.1. Taxonomy (NCBI): domain Eukaryota; kingdom Viridiplantae; phylum Streptophyta; class Magnoliopsida; order Apiales; family Apiaceae; genus Apium; species Apium graveolens. The sequence goes on along the minus strand of NC_133652.1, from coordinate 277,595,617 downwards.
CCAAACTCCATATCAACAAAATACAACTCCAGATAATTGAATCCAAGTCAACAAATTATATCTAATCCTCAACCAAATAAAAATTGTATCTCAATTTAAATTGTATCCAAATTGAATCAAATCCCGTGTAGGGCTAGTGTGCCTAAAGCACGAGATAAACTAATCCAATGTGCCTAGAATACCAAATAAACTAATCAATCCCCTCAAAGGCCCAATGTGCCTTGAGCACCAAATAAACTAAATATTCTCTCGTAGGACCAATATGCCTAGAGCACCATATATACTAAACCAATGTGCCTAAACTACCAAATAACCTATACCAATCCCGTAAAGAACCAATATGCCTACAGCACCAGATAAAATAAAATAGAAGGCGGAGAAGTATACAAATGGGCCTATGCATACCCACATCATCAACACAAGAAAAGGAAATGAAGATGAGGGGGAAAGAAAGAGAAAAAATAATATTATCAAGGAGCCAATATCATCAAAGCGAGATCGAGAGTGGATATTAGAGTCCCAACAAAAACCAGCATAAATATTATATGAGAGTTTCAACCAAAACCAGCAGAAAAGTTGCTTGAGAGTGCCAACCAAAATCAGTAGAAAAAAAACAATTTCAACCAAAATCAGTACCCTCGAGAAATTTAACTAAATCGAAAAAAAAATAATAATTATGAAGAAAAGATATAGTTCTATAACTTTTTAAAAAAAAATATTTTCTGAATAAAAGTTTATACATTCTATTTTATTCAGAAAATGAAAATTTTTAGAAAAAATTATAGAACTATACTTTTTATTCATCTTAAAATGTGTGCGAGACACTCTTCCATAAACGATAACAATTGGGAGGGACGGAGGAGTAACTGATTTGAATAAGAAGAAGACAAGAAAAAATAATAATAATAACACATATATTAAACCCAATATGTGGAACCTAACCCGTTATAACTCATCATCAACCTATCCCGGATCGAAATGATAGTTCTTGATATCATAATAAATAAGCAGTTGCTCTAAAACCTAAGGTAGTAGAGGAAGGCCCGAACAGGATCTTATACCCTTTAACATTATAATCAATTTACTCAACTCTAAGAAATTAAGATATCTTTTGCTTTGCGAATTCATAATACAATTGATTTTCTATTATCTTTTCAGGGATATCAGCAACTAAAAATCTCAAAAAAAGGATATTTGACCATAGGAAAGACGGCTAAATGAAAATGCGAGAAAAATTGCACGTATAATTTACATTAATTTGCATCCTAAATTAAATGAAGAATAACCCAGAAATTTGGATTCACATATGTTCTAAATAAATAAAGAAAAATCATAACTTACATCAGTTATAAATTGGCTCAATAAATTTATTAATTATACAGAACATTAAATATATATTTTTCTTTCAAAGCCTAATCTTCTAGTGCACTTAAGTTTGTCTGAACACTAGAACTTGCTCTTACGCGAATCTTCTATAACGACAAACATTATTTACTTATTATATTTAATGCTTATTTACTATAATAGTGACGGTATAGGGGTGTTGGATAAGATTTAATGTTGTTAGTGTTTAATTGCCAAAGCTAATATTTAAGATGTTAGTCCGTTTGTCCCTTTTAGTTGTCACATTTTCCTTTATAAAAGTCAAATTGACCAATTTTGATGGTAGATTAAACATTACTCTTATATTACTTAAAAAACAGAAAAATATATGTTAACATAGATTAAATCTGCTTTTCGGTGATGTAATTTTTTATTTTGTTCAATTATAAAATATTAATAAACTTCGGTCAAACTTTAGTCAATTTGACCAGGTCAAAGTTAAATGTGACAACTAAAATGTGACAACTAAAAAGGGACGAAGGGAGTATTAATTTTTATTTTCTCGGTACAACACCGAAATCAAAATAACTGATTTTCGTTACTCACTTTTCTTGAAAATTTGTTCATTTTTTGGATCATGTTGTTGTATCAAAAATATTTTATTTTTTTAGATAATTGACATTGTGATATTAAAAATAGAAAGACTTTTAGAAACTCCCAGTTTTAGTAGTATATCAGTTTATAGAATCCGGTCATTTATAGGGTGATGGATCTTTATTTATTTCTTTTTGGACTTTTGTTATTGAACTAGTGTACTAGTGTGGAAGCTCGGCCTCAATATCTATACTTTTATTTCTACAGTGACTTTTTAATGTTTTGGGTTTGGAAAATTCATCATATGCCTTAGAATTTGAATTATCTTAATTTCTATTTATTAGTTTGATTTGGAATTAATATTTTGAAAGGCCGAGATGTTATAAATTAACCAAACATGTTTTGTTAAATATAAAACTGTTAAATTTTTAGTTAGCTTTCAATGATCACAATAATAAAACTATAGATTTATTTTAGTACCTTAATTTTCCTTTTCAATATTACTCGAAATTTGTAAAGTGGGTACCATATGATGTAAAATGTTAGTTTTA